>NC_141057.1:49886566-50109066 GCF_041138505.1 Cibotium barometz | reverse complement strand
TCACACTTTGGTGCAAAAGGCGCGGCAACACTTATGATAGTATGTACAGGGGTTATTCGTCTTGGTATATGCAAATTGTTACCATATGGACATCATGCACCATTGTTGACATGAGGGATCGCTGATGTGTAAAGCAACGTTTCTTCCTACACAACAAGAGATGGGCAATGCCAATGTTCACAAAATTATTTTTATCGAGCATGAAATGCAACGAGTGTAGATTTTTTTTTAAACAAAAGTATGGCACGAGTGAAAAGTTAGTGCGTGTTTCCTAAATATACGTTTCGTCCACTCCCTTAGTAGTTAGTTCAGTGGATAGAGCGGATGTGTTATTCCCCAAGGTTGTGTGTGTTCAAGTTGTGCTTACTACGGTTGCCGCGGATGATGGGTGTGCACCATGTGGATGTGTGTTGTAACCAACATATCCGGGTTGTAAAAAAAATAGTAGATGAGTGGCCAAACTTATGAAATTTAAAAAATACGTTAGGTCCACACGAAGCCATGGGAGAAGCCTGTGATGACTACTAATTAAGGTTTGGAACAAAGGAGATGGGGGTCACGCAAGGATTTTGTCTGCAAGCAAAGGGGATCGACAAGGTGTAAAGACGGCGCGGTGCAAGGCCTTGGCGTCGGGGAAGCGAGGGCGAGGCGGGTAGGTGGGTGGGTTAACGTGGGTTAGCGTGGAGAGGGAGGACAAACTAGCGCAATGGATGCGTCGTGCTCACTGCTGCTACCTTTCATTGGCTGTTTCTGGGGGGCGAGGGGGCATGTATTGAAGGGAGAACTGAATGAAGGGTGTCGTCACACGACGTGGGCGCCCACTCACGGCAGCGGCAAGCAATGAAGAAGCGGATTAATAATCAATCACGGCTTGCGACTTCTTACTAAAAGGAAAGGCCGGCCGGATGATGGCGCACTTGGCACCTGTGCGAAAGGGTGCGATGGAAGGGAAAGGGTAAAACATCATCTCTCACCCATGGGGAGACGAGAGAGAGAGAGAGAGAGAGAGAGAGCGAAGCCTGCTGCTGCTCCATAGCCAGCCATCCCATCGCTTGAAACTTGACAGACCTCATCAACCCCTGCTTTTTCCCTTTCACCTTTTCCCTTTTGTGTGTTTTCTTTTTTTTTGGGAAGCGGAGTACAGCGCTGCAACAAAGCAAGCATTTAAATTGATGGAAATCGGATCATCATCCTCATCAATTTGGGCCCAAAAAACCCATCATCATCATCAGCAACACCGTGCCCCTTTTCTCGATATCTCTGCATACCCCTTTCCAGATCCACCATTTCTGCATCTCCCTTTCGCTATCATCGCCCACTGAAAACAAGACGAACACCGAAGTGAGAGTGAAAGAAAGACCTCTACTGACCCCATCGCCCTCCCTCCCTCCCTCCCCCCCCCTCTTTCTCTCTCTCGCTCTGTGCATAATTAGCTATGACGAATTCGGCCCTTTCCTGATACTTGCCCCACCCTCCCCTCCTTCCTCTGCATGTGATGCGCCGTCTGAAGAGCATTGCGTCCGGCCGTTCCTCCTTCTCTGACAATGTAATGCAATGCTTCCCCCTCTATACTCTTCCTTCGTTGTTCTGCTCCATCACAGCGGCACCCCACTGCAGATCGTGGGCGCTGTGCATTCTTGCTTGTCATTGTTTTTCTACAAGATGGACCCCTCCCCCCCCACCTTTGGGCAGCTTCTATGCATCCCTGGCCCTTGAAATGAGCATCTTGTGAGGTTTTAGACGTTCCCTAACGCTAACATTGTGGTTGCGTTTTACTTTAGCCTGGCGACAGCAGTATCAAGAGGGCGAAATTTGAACAGGAGGAGCTGGAAAAGCAAGCAGCACAGAGCAGCATTGGAGAGGCTAGCAGCTCAGGGTTGTTGGCGGTGGGCAGCAACAACAGCAGCTCAGAACGGCACATGGCCTCTGTGAGTGCGGGGCTTCTATCTGCTGCAAAAGTGGGTAGTAGCACAAGTGTGGTGGTGGGTGGCCTTAAAGCCGGAGCTAGCGGTGTGGAACAGCTGCCCAAAGAGATGAATGAAATGAAGATCAGAGATGACAGGGCTGACACCAGTGAAGAGAAGGTGGGTATATCAGAACACAGTGATCCTCTTCTAGAATTTGTATATGGGTCATCATTTTTGTGGCAACCCATGTATCTCATTTTTGTGGCAACCCATGTGTCTCATTTTTGTGGCAACCAATGTATCCCTAATGAAGCAGCAGTCTCCTTGCTATTGTTGCATCTATTTTGTCTTTTCATTTTTCTGATTAGTACCTATCTCTGGGGTTGCCAAGGCAGGACATTGAAGCAACAGTCTCCTTGCTCTTGTTGCATCTATTTTGTCTTTTCATTTTTCTGATTAGTACCCATCTCTGGGGTTGCCAAGGCAGGACATTGAAGCAGCAGTCGTGGATGGCAACGGAGCAGAGACAGGCCATATAATTGTGACCACCATAGGTGGAAAGAATGGTCAGCCGAAGCAAGTGAGTTGATTTGCAGTATACTCCACTATTTTTTATAGCCTCTACAGATCAGAAGAATGGTCAATTCAGAGTGTTTATTAACTACTTTGTGATGGGCAAACAACGAGGCTCCCTGTCCAAGCTCTGATAGCTTCCGTGCGTTGTTGGATTTGTCAAAAGCACGATGGTTGGGGTGTATAAACACTTCAAGCCATGGAGTTCATTTTTAGTGAAAAGCATTATTATGTTTATACTGAAGCCATGCACTTGTTTGCATTGACCTAGTGCAATAATAATGCAATTACTATTGCAGACCATCAGCTATATGGCCGAACGTGTAGTGGGCACCGGCTCTTTTGGTGTGGTTTTCCAGGTAATTTATCATCCTGAGATAATGTTAACGTTTAAATGGCTTGGCTCTTCACTTGACCTTGCGAGAAGTGGGGTGTCATGCTCTTTGATCTACACTATTTATCATGGTGATGAGTGATATCGGTGGAGCTTCAACAAGTGATTTGAAGGTGCAACCAGGAATTTTACCTCTTGCTTCTTAAATTGCAGGGAAAATGTTTGGAGACCGGGGAGACTGTTGCCATCAAGAAAGTGCTTCAAGATAAAAGATATAAAAACAGGGAGCTTCAGATCATGCGGCTATTGGATCACCCCAACATCGTGTCTCTAAAGCATTGCTTCTACTCATCAACTGAGAAGGATGAGGTTTTTCTAAACTTGGTCTTAGAATACGTTCCAGAGACAGTCTATCGGATTGCTAAGCATTACAACAGGATGAATCAAAGGATGCCTCTTATCTTTGTGAAGCTATACACATACCAGGTGATTGTTTTGAGTTCATATGATGCTGTGCTCTCTATTTGTGCTAGCATGCTAAAAAACAGGAAGAGGTCATGAAGCCATGCTTGATAAGGTTACACGATTCGTGTGCAGATCTGTAGGGCACTGGCTTATATCCATGGTGCAGTCGGTGTTTGTCATCGTGATATCAAGCCTCAAAATCTTTTGGTGGGCTGGATTCATGAAGTAGCCTTTGAGAAGCATTTTGCTTAAATTTTTCCAAGATCATTTCTTTAAGAAAGATCTTGAGGAGGAAACCTGTACACACGTGTGTACAGTTGTAGATGCTTTATAACTGTACCTTTTTTATGTCAGTCACTAATTATTGTACTCTACTTCCCAGGTGAATCCTCAAACCCATCAGCTAAAGCTATGCGACTTTGGGAGTGCTAAGGTTTTGGTAAGCACAAGTGCAATGAAGCTGAGTTTTATGATTTTTCACATGAAGTCAGCTCACTTAAGCAGCTGGGAAGATACGTGGGTTTGTCCATGGATGCAGGTTAAAGGGGAGACGAACATTGCATACATATGCTCTCGCTACTACCGAGCTCCTGAGCTCATTTTTGGGGCTGTTGAATATACTACTGCCATTGACATATGGTCTATGGGCTGTGTCATGGCTGAACTAATGCTTGGACAGCCTATTTTCCCAGGAGAGAGCGGAGTTGATCAGCTGGTTGAGATTATCAAGGTAGCCTTTTTTTCTACGTACAAATGAGAGAGTGGAGAGCAGGTCATCAACGTGTCGATGATGAGCCAATCCTCCCCCTCCCCTCTCTTCGTTGGGCAGCATTGAGAAGTTTGCATCATAGCTCTTAATCTCAGCTAAACTATTTTGATGCCACAGGTTCTAGGAACTCCAACTAGGGAGGAGATTAAGTGCATGAACCCCAATTACACAGATTTCAAATTTCCACAAATAAAGGCTCATCCTTGGCACAAGGTAATTGGCCAAGGATTGTATATCTACTGTTAAAACAGTTGCATACGAAACTTTGTTGATGAAAGGCATTGGTCTGGTGCAGTGTATGAAGAGAGAGAGAGAGAGAGAGAGAGAGAGAGAGAGAGAGAGAGAGTTATGAATGTCTAACAAAATATGTCAAGGGTCTATGAGAGACTGGTGGCCCATTGAAATACATTCATCATGCACGGTTGCGTGTGGAAGAGAGAGAGAGAGAGAGAGAGAGAGAGAGAGAGAGAGAGAGAGAGAGTTTTGGATATTTTAAAATACCTAAAGGGTCTTTGAGACATTGGTAGTCCATTGAATTACTTTCATTGTGCACAGTTGCTTGTGGGAAGAAAAATGATAGTTACATATGAGAGAGTAGGCATGTGAATCCAGTGTGTTGAGAGCTGGGCTGATGATGTGCATGTTATTTGTTGCGGTGGACAGAGAAGTGCCTCCACCCTAGTGTATTGTCAGACCAAGAGAGAGAGCCCTATAGGTGAAAAATAGAGAAGAAGAGATGGCCAACTGCAGTAAGTTTATCCTTTACAACTATTTAGCATCTTTAAAAGGTGCCCTTTCTCCTTCATTTGTGCATTCAGGTACTCAGCCCTTACCCTCCTCAGACCAACAGCTAGAAGTAGCTGTGGGAGTCTAGATTTAGACTGCAACAGAGGCCAGCATCCTATCACCATGAAGTAAGCCAGCTTTAGTCATATTTGGAGGAGGTTATTTGAGGAATTTGACTTGTTCCGAGCCTTCCAGCCTTGTATGTTCACATTCACATCAGTGGTGAAGGGGCGGGGGGGAGGGGGGCATGTGTAACAGTCGTGATGACTCAACCTTCTACCAAGTCATCAAGCCTGCCAAATGGACTGTCACATCATCAAATCTCTCAGGATCCCTTTTTTTTCCTCGGGAAAGAGCCGTGCAAATCTCCCATCTCTAGAGAGACCTGCAAGGCCCCCCCCCCCCCCCCCCCCACCCCGCCCCCCCGCCACCCCGCCCCCTCCTCCTCACATGCCATGGTGGCTGCAGCCTCAGTGGCCCAAGCAACTGTGCCCCAAGTAATTGTGTGGGGAGCCCCGATCGGTAGTGAAAATGCAAAGAATCCTCTGCCAGACCTGCCGAGCCTTCAAGCGGTTCCATAGGCAATGGTGTTGGGACTCCAAAGATGGCCCCACCTTGAACAAACTGCTGGCCTACCTCCGATAGCCAACCAAATGCCAACCGCCAGGCTCCGATGTGCCAACTTGCACAGAAAGAGAGTGATCTTTCGTGACCAAAAACTGTCAACGTCTTCCAGAAATCTTAGAGAAACTGTGGAGAGAGGCCTTGAGATTGCTAGTGCCCCGCAAAGGATCACACTCCTAAAATCTAGGTGGGTTACTATTTTTGGACAACCCCAAATGGAAATTCCTTAAGTGTCATTACGTTTGTAAGTTGAGCAAATGGGAGGACAGGCCAAAACACATTTGGCAGAAGGTCTACGAGTTGGGATATTTTCAAAGGTAAAGGTTATGGGAGGTTCTATCTCTTAGATTGGGACATGTGGCAAGAAATTGGATCAAAATGAAACAAGTTGCCTCACACTTGCTAGAAAGTGGATCAAAGTGACAAGTGGCTTCACACTTGTCAGTTCAGCAATTGTGTGGCTCTCCACTTGTCATTATAGTCTTCTCTTGTTATTTTAGCTCATGGGAGGCCCAAATCTATAAATTGGAGCTCTTTGGAAGAGGCTCTCTTGTTCCATACTAGCGTCTACCATGCTGGTTGCCCGTGTTCTCATCGACTACTACTTGTGGAGAGTTCCTACACTCCTTCAGTCCCCTTAACAGAAGGTTTCTTTAGCCTCTTGATGGCTGCACCGTCCTTGTATTGGCTGATTTATTTACTGTAGTGGCTGAATGGAGGGTTGTACCGGCTGATTTGAGGCTGTACCTATTGTACCAGCCCTTGTACCTGTTGTACTGGCTGCACCAGCCCCTATACGTACTGTACCTTGTATTTATTGTACTGGCTGCACCAGCCCTTGCACCAGTTGTACCAGCCCTTGTACCTGCTACACCAGTCGTACCTGTTGTACCAACCGTTGTACCAGCTGCACTGAAGATTGTACCCACCCATATGGTTATATTATGGTAGAGAGAGAGAGAGAGAGGTATTTATGGAGCTGAATATTTGCAGTTTTTCCCTAAGAGTTGGAAGGCCTGGTCATTGGGGAAGATTAGTACCCTTGTGACAGGTATATTGGCTTCTACATACATACTTTATATGTTCATGGATTCTTGGGCGGCATGAGATGGACAGCCCTATTGTACATTTGTTTATGGATAATGTGGCATCTCACGTGGGGAGAGTAAGGCCCTCCAAGCTTGTACATCAGAAATACTCCTTCATAATAAAATTACCCAAGGGGGGGTTTGGCCCTTTCGGCCCCAGTGCAGTCACATGTGCAAGCCCCATTTTCAGCATTGTGGATGTTTTGTCAAGCTTTTATGTTTTATGCCAAGTGATGATGGATATGTGTTAAGACCGTGGCCATGGAAGTGTTTGATTACGTTAATAGTCATAAGTGTTTCGAGGCCCTGCTAGGTGGGCATGAATCCTGCCCTCCATGTGGAACCACTTTGTTTGGGCCCTAGAATATGCATTCTTTGGGATAAATCTTTCTCACAGTGAAGGTATATGTAGGAGGGAGGGAGGGGTATTGCCTCCGAAACATGACGACATACAAGAGAAGCACCTCTAGACTGGAGGACACGAGCCCCCCTCAGTGAGCACATCGATGATGCGCAGATCCTGTAGGTGATGTGAGCCTCTAGTGCTTGCCCATGAATGTTGGGGAGTAACACAGACCGGATCCGTGCTCCAGTCTATCGCCGGCACTGCGCTCAAAGGGAAGGAGAAGATCATCGCACCACTCTCAGGGGTGGAAGGCGTGGAGTGATGTAGAACCACACAGATACGGACAGGGGCCTCCGTCTCCTCGAAGATGCTCGCTCCCTCGATGGGGAGGCATCAAAAGAAGCTGTAGTCTGCTGGTTGCCCTAGAGCTCGAGGGGGGCCGCTTGGCGACTCTGGAGGGAGAGCACGCACCGAAGAGGCAGCGATGGTCATCTTCACTGGCGCTGGAAAACGGTGGATCAAGCGGCAAACCGAGCTAGTCTGTAGTCTTCTCTCTGGGTGATGAGCATGCTTAGGTGAGGTGGATGGGAAGGGGAGGGAGGGTTTCGATGAAGCCGAAGAGGAAGGGACTGAAGAAGCCGAAGGGGGGGGAAGCTTGGGCAGAGGTCCGTGGGGGGGAGTGGGGAGCTCAGAGGAAGAAAGGGTCACACCTGTGAGGAAGGGTGAGGCTGAGGCTGAGAGGACAAGACCGTGGAAGATTAGATTGGGTCGGATGGCCTCATTGGAACCTAGAGACCTGGCGAGGGATCACGACGAGGTAATGGTCTCCAGAAAAGGGGGGGTGGGTGCTGGTTCTCGTGAAGGGAGTTTTGTTTTTGGGGGGGGGGGGGGTCACAAAGGAGAGAAGAGAGGGGGCGGAAGGAAGAAACAAGGGGGAAGATCATTGACTGACGGAAGCAGAGGGGGTAGGAAGATACGCGGATGGAGAAAACGAGACGGTGGGAGAGAAGAAGAAAGGGGTGCATGCTATGGTGGGGAGGGGGAACAGATGGAGGCGGGGCGGAAAGAAGCCGAAGGAGGCAGAAGTGATGGCTAGGCAGTAGGAAGGTGAGAATGTGGCTTCGGGGGTTGGGGGGGTGGGGGCTGTGCTGGCTGAGGTGAGGGGATGGGGAAGGCTCTCGAATGCAAGCAAGGGGGGCTCCAGAGCAAGCGTGCGCAACTTCTTCTCTCGGGTTATTGGAACTATGATTGATTCTCTTTGGATCCGCTTGCCCATATGAACGTGTTCCAAGAGCATGAAGGTTTATAACCTTAATTGAGTTAAGCTTCCTTTAATTAACCTGTAAACCTGTAACCTGCAGTTGGTACAATTGTGTAACACACAACAAGGCCTTCTTTATACCTCTGTTTGAGTGAGTTTAAGCAATCCACTTTAATTCTTGAACAAGGAGATAGAGTCGTAGAGGTAGAAGATGGAGAGTTGACACTAGATGGGGTCCCTATTACACACTTAAGGGTCCCCTCCCGCAAGCAAGAGTATTTGCTTTTATTAATTTGGAGAATTTCTTTACAATGCAGACTTTGCCAAGAACTTACTGATGGCGGTTGACTGTGGAATGCCAAATGCAAGGACAAAGAAGACCAAACATCGGCTGAACCATCATGCATTCTGAAGGCACTTTAGTAGCCACTTCGGGAGCTAATATGCACACCCAGATCTCCTCAGGGAATGCGGGATTGATGGCTGAATGCTGAAGATAACTTCTGGCTGCCTTGGACTGTAGCACGCTGAGGGTGCTCTGCGAAAGATATGCATGCACAAGTCGTGGGACTTAGGCACACATGATAATTGCTTTGTACACTGCCGAATTGTGCAAGAGAGACATGGTCTAGTGAATGGGACCTAAGGTTACTTATATATGCAAACCCACTACAAGTTGGCTACTTGTAGGCCGTCGGACTGTTGATTTTTACCCATGTCAAGCTGAAAATGTTGTTATATGCATGCGCTTCCATACGCATATCACTGCGAGTTTATTCTGCTGGCCAACTGACCTCTCCTATGCTCGCCAACTGGGCTAAGGGCTGGCTGACTATGCCAAGGCTTATGGCTGGTCCTTTGCGGCTCTTGGGCAATCCCAATGGGAGCCCACTTAAAGCTGGTCCTAAGGCTAAGCCTAATGCCTATGTTGCCTAATGCTTCTACATGCTTCTTATAGACTTCTTATAGTGACACATGGTGACACCGAAGGCTAGACTAGCCTGTAAAGTTTCGATTGTCTACTGATGCTAGAGTTGCATGGCTTCCTGATCTGTAGCTTGTGTTGATTCTTCAGAGCCATGAGTTTTGCACGGTGCTGGACTTCTTCAACCCTATGTTTGGGTTCCTCGGGGTTCCGTTCCTCGGCAAGTTTCCGGCGTCTTTGTTGCTCCATTAGGATAAAGCATGCGTTCAAATCTCATGGGGCCCTGATCCTTGGGCTTTTCAGCCTCTTTTGTTTGTCGAAGTTGTAGCTTTAGTAGTCTGTTTTGCTCTATCAGCTCTTGGATGAAATCTTTGTTGCTTTGCAGAAGCGTTGTTTCTTCTTTGTTGGTGTCTTCTTTGAAGCTTTCTTCTTGTAGCAATGTTTACTCTTATCACTGTGATATGTCGCAGTGCTCAACATTGCTATATAGTAGTGTTTACTACTATAACTACTATGTAGCAATGATCACTGTTATATAGTAGTAATGATTGCTATATAAGACAACTACTATATGTAGCAATGCTAATCATTGCTATAACCAAGATGGGCCACAACTAGAAGCTCTGATACCAATGTAGAATGTAGCCGATATGATCGTGTAACACATAGCAAGGCCTTCTTTATGCCTTTATCTTTGAGTGAGTTTAAGCAATCCACTTTAGTTCTTGAACACGGAGGTAGAGCTGTAAAGATAGAGGATGGAGAATCGACACCAGATGGGGTCCCAACAACCCACTAAAGACCTCCCTCTTGCAAGCAGAAGCAGGAGTATCTTCTTTTATTACTTTGGAAAATTGCTTACAATGTAGACTTTACCAAGTACTTACCGTCGACGAATGCCAAATGCAAGGATGAAGAAACATAAACGTTGGGTGAACCATCTTGTGGTCCGGAGGCACTTTAGAAGCCACTTCGGGAGCCAATATGTACACCCAGATCTACTGAAGGAATGTAGGATTGATGGCAGAATGATGAAGATAACTTTTGGCTGCCTTGGATTGTAGCACGCTGAGGGTGGTGCTCTGTTTGAAGATATGCATGCACGACTTCTGGGACTTAGGCACACATGATAATTGCTTTTTACAGTGCTGAGTTGTGCAAAAGTCAAATGAGCTAGTGAATGGGATTGAGGGCTTCTTATATATGCACACCCACTACAAGTCGGCCACTTGCATTGTGAAGTCCATTCCAAAATCTGCCCTAAACACAGCTAAAACCCAAGGTTAGTCCAAACGAAATCATGAGGTAGCATGCTAGCTCACCTCCCAACCGCGATAGGCATCCACTGATCTCCCTTGAGCCAAGGCTAGGGTTTCCTGCACAATCCCATAGGATACCACATAAGCCTGCTTGTAGGCCTTTGATACGCTAACCTACAACTCGCCATGTGCGTGGCATGAGCATATCTGCCCTCTTGGTCTAAGGAAGACTTTTAGTGGTGCATTTGTACAACTGTGCCTCACAATAACCCAAGCTCTCACTTATATAGTGATAACTATGCCATAAATAGCTAACTCGCTATAAAGGGCCATTAAGCTTGTTTTTTAAATCTAGCCAAGCATCAATGTGCTAATCCCTAATCTTGGGCCTCTAACTCCGTTGGATTAGATCGCTAATCTATAGATAACATTCTTCCCCTCTTCGAACATTTACTCTTAAAAGAAATTAGGGAAACGCTTACTCAGACTAGTTGCCGACTCCCAAATCGAGTCCTTCTCTGCCCTATCTTTCCACTTAATCTTATATTCAGGATCAACTTGTTTTTAAGTTGTCTTTAATCTATAATCCTCTCGGGTTCATGTGGAACATAGGATAGGTCCTCAACCTCAACAAATTCTTGGGGGTAACAAGGTTATCACACAAGATCCCGCAGAAAACTGAATAAGGAAGTGGTGGGGGCATGGGGCCTATTTATATGCCCCATGTGAGCAGTCGGCTAGCATTGGTGGCCCTCCACGACTGCATGAGCAGTCGGCCAGCAATAAAGAAGTCCACGACTGCATACGCAGTCGGCCAGCAAGAAAGAAGTCCACGACTGCATACATCCAATCGGCCAGCAGTAAGATACTCCACGACTGATGTCTGGGCGGTCGGCCAGCCACAAGACTGCAGATGGGACAGTCGGCCAGCCACTAGGTGCTCCTGCCAACCTTTGGCATCTCTCCACACCACTGGAAAAAATGGGAAAAATAGAGAAAATTACGAGGAGTGAGGAAAAATGATAAAACACCTTATACAGGGCGGGCACACCCACAACAGAGGCCCTGGTGTATAAATATAGACAGGAGATGACTTCTAACAGACGGAAGGTTGGGAAGTGATCTCCTAGGTATTGTGGACCTTACAAGATCTTGAAAAAGATTGGTAAGGTTGCTTATAGACTAAAGTTTCCTTCAAATGTGAAAGTTCATCCAGTCTTTCATGTCAGTCGACTGAAAGAGATACTAGGAGCTGAGATAGAGAAGAGTTTACACACCTATCTCTCTGTGTTTCTTGTGTTGTCTATTTTCTGCATTCTACTTGCTCTTGTCTACCCAAGTTTGGTTATCATTTCCGCTGCATATTCTGACATGGTATCAGAGCCCTAGGCTCTTGATAGATCTTGGGAGTTTTTCTGAGCAAGAGGGGGATTGTTAGGTTGCTGATTGGTGGACTGTTTTGGACTGTTTGGGAAGAGAAGGTGCAAGAGGAAGGCGGGCTAAGGTGCTGGACAGCCACTTGCAGGTTTTACAGATTTTTTTTTCCCACCCACCCACCCTTTCAGGTTACTCCCCGCGATGGCAGATTTACTAGAGATGGCTGAGAAGCACGTGAAGATTCCGACTCTCCCCACGTTCCCAGTGGATCGTCAGTTGGACGGGTCCAATTACGGCATCTGGAAGGTCATGATGGAGTCTGTGCTGGAGTCATATGACCTTGCTGATTTTATCATCATCGGGGTTCCACGGCCGGAAGCAAAGGAAGGGGAGTTACTGTCGACGAGGAAGGACCGAGAGGCAGAGGCACACATGTGGGATCGTGTCAACGCCAGGGTCCGGTCATTTATTTTCCTCAACTGCACACCACAAGTGATCAATCATGTAAAGCACATGACGCTGGCGAGAGGCATATGGGAGCACTTGGCTTCTTTGTATAACAAGGTATCACCCATGAAACGGATCTCCTTGGAAGTGCAGATGCGGGTTATGAACCTTGCAAAGTCCTCAACGATGCGGGAACACATTAACAAGCTGCAGGCCCTTCAGCAGGAAGTCCTACAAGCTGGGAAAGAGATATCATCTGAAGACATGGCCATCACTTTGCTGTCCCACTTGCCTGCTCAGTATTCTGCTTTCTATTCCTCGTTGATTACGAGTGGCAGGCTCAGCACCATTACTTGGAGGAGCTTGTGCCAATGGTCTTGGACCAGGAGGAACGTTTCACGAACCCTCCTCACAGCGGAGGTTCGGAGGCCTTAACTGGCCAACGGTCGAAAGGCCGGAATAACAACAAGGGCAAAGGGAAGGCTTCACCGGAGAAGTCTTCTGAGAAGAAGCCTGATTCAGAACGAGAGAAGCTGAAGGCCGAAAGATCCTGTAATGATTGTGGCGAGAAAGGCCACTATTGGAGGAAGTGCCCTAAGCGGACAGGGAAGAGTGCTGATTTCTCAGCCTCAGCTGCAAAGACTCCGGCATTTGTGCACTTAGAGATGGTGGACTCTGACGATTCATCATCTTCGAGCGAGGAGGCAGTTGGCTTCACCGCGAAGGATACCCGGGAATGGATTCTTGACAGTGGTGCTTCCAGGCACATGACTCCATCCCGTGACTTCTTTCTGGTTCTGAAACGGCAGTCAGGTCGCATCTTTATTGGCGACAACTCCACTATTCCGATACATAATGAGGGCCGGATGGAGATTATTCTCGACGGCAAGGGGGGCAAGCATGCTTCCCGTGTTCTTTATGTCTCTGCTCTGGGTTTTCATCTTCTGTCAGTGCATGAAGTATGCAAGACTGGCTTTCGGGTGGAATTTGAGGAGCATTTAGTTGCTCTACGGGACCGTGAGACTGGCTAGGTTGTTTGGGAAGGCGGTGTGGAGAATGGTATCTACAAGCTCTCTGCACTCTCCTCGTTGACAGGTTCTCAGGTCGGAGATTTGTGGCACTTTCGTTTTGGCCACTTAAATGTGGATGCATTGAGGCGAGCTTTCCGAGACCAGATGGTGGTTGGCTTGCCAGATGTTGGTAGTAGGCAAGGGCGCTGCAGTTCTTACATACGTGGTAAGCAGCACAGGGAATCCTTTCCGAAGCAGGCTTCCAGGCGGGCTTCGAAACCATTGGAGTTTATTCACACTGACTTGAACGAGATTGTTGTCAGCCGAGATGTGGTCTTTGACGAGCATGTTCGAGTATCCACTGTAGAGGAGCCGCCACTTCTTGGAGATCCATAGGGGCCTGATGATGATTCCCAGACCATCATTCCAGTTGATCAACCTCAGTCAGTACAGGAGGTTGAGCCCGTAGTTGGAGTAGAGCCCCCGCGACTACAAGAGGCTCCACGATCTGTTCGAGTACCTAGGTGGTTGTTAGACACCCTTCGGGAGTCGGGTGTCGCGGAGCTACCCTCCGAGTGGACCACAGAGGACGGCCCTTGAAGATCACATAGAGTCCGAGATAAAAGCAACACAGCGGAGCTTCTTCAAGTGAACTATGCTTTGATGTCTCGTATCATGTGGGACAAAGAGCCCACTTCAGTAAAGGAAGCCCTTTCACAGGATACTTGGAAGAAAGCCATGCAGGTGAAACTTGATGCCATTGAGAAGAACAACACTTGGGAGTTGGTACCGAGGCCGTCGAAGCGGTCAGTCATTGGTGTCAAATGGGTCTTTAAGACCAAATATGCGTCTGATGGGTCGGTGGACAAACACAAAGCCAGACTTGTGGCTAAAGGTTATGCTCAGCGGCCAGGCATCGACTACGAGGATACCTTTGCACCGACAGCGCGGATGTCCATGATTCGGACCGTTCTAGCCCTTGCTTCTTCTCAGAGGTGGCCCGTGTATCAAATGGATGTAAAATCTGCGTTCCTTAATGGTGACCTGCAGGAGGAGGCGTATGTTGAGCAGCCTCCAGGCTTTATTGACCGACTTAGGCTTACTCCACTTCTATTTGGGATTGGAGATCTGGCAGACCTAGAGGGGGTTTTTTGTCTCTCAGCAGCGGTATGTTCATGAGTTGCTTGAGGCCTTTGGGATGGAGAACTGCAAGCCTATTACTTCGCCGATGGACCCGAACACAAAGTTAACCGTTACTGATCCTTGTGAGCCAGTTGATGCCTCGCACTACCGGAAGTTGGTTGGTTCATTGATCTGGTTGCTGAACACCAGATTGGACTTGAGCTTCTCCGTGGGGAGTTTGATCTTTACGTGCAATGCACGGCCTCACATCAGCTTTAAAGTTGGTGTCCTTAGTAGGTTCTAAAATCAGAGGTTCCAATGAGTCTTCAATGGCGTCTGCAGAGTACGAAGGATCTGGGACTCTTTTACACGGGAGGGGATGGAGTCAAGCTCCAAGGTTGGAGTGACTCAAATTGGGGAGGAGATCCAGACACGAGGAGATCTACTTCAGGATACAGTTTTACCCTCGGCTCAGGAGCAATTTCTTGGAGCAGCAAGAGGTAGCCAACTATTGCCCTTTCTTCGATAGAGGCAGAGTACCGGGCTGCTTGTGGTGCTGCTTGTGAGGTTGTATGGTTGCGGAGGTTGCTAGGCGAGATTGGGTTTCCACAGAAGGAGCCCACAGTCATCCAGTGCGATAACCAGAGTTGTATAGCTATTGCTCGGAACCCGGTCTTCCATGCCCGGATCAAGCATATAGAGATACAATATCACTTTGTACGTGAGAAGATCTTGGCTGGTGACATCTTGCTACTTTATTGTTCGACGGAGGACAATGCGGCGGACCTCTTCACGAAGTCTCTACCTCAGGCTACGCTCAGGCGGCACTCCAGCTCCCTTGGGTTGGTTTCACAGCCAGGAGCTGAGAGGGGGTGTTAGAAGTCATCCCCTGTCTATATTTATACACCAGGGCCTCTGTTGTGGGTGTGCCCGCCCTGTATAAGGTGTTTTATCATTTTTCCTCACTCCCCGTATTTTTCCCTATTTTTCCCATTTTTTCCAGTGGTGTGGAGGGATGCCAGAGGTTGGCAGGAGCACCTAGTGGCTGGCCGACTGTCCCATCTGCAGTCTTGTGGCTGGCCGACTGCCCAGACATCAGTCGTGGAGTATCTTACTGCTGGCCGACTGGATGTATGCAGTCGTGGACCTCTTTATTGCTGGCCGACTGCTCATGCAGTCGTGGAGGGCCAGTCGTGGAGGGCCACCAGTGCTGGCCGACTGCTCACATGGGGCGTATAAATAGGCCCCATGCCCCCACCACTTCCTTACGTCTCTGATCTCTTGGCCACTCTCAAATAAACTAGCATTCCCTCGGTAAATTCCCTTGGTGAATGCTGCCTATCAGCATAAAAGCGTGTACGATCTTGTGCACTTCTGATATCCTCTTGTGCACTGACTAGCATTTCTTACATATGTCATGTGCATGCTTGCCCATGTACGTTCTCAGGGCTAATCCAGAAGGGGCAGCCAAGAAAAACATCATTAGAGCTAGGACATGGAGCACAGAGTGCTATTGGCAATGTGGACTTAGAAAATAGATGGAAGGCATGGAAGGATGTCCTGTCAGGTGCGTTAGATGCAAAGGAGGACAGTCGGCTGCAGATGGTCTGTCGGCTGTACTTGATCAGAGGCATCGGCTGTACTGCAGGAGGCTGTCGGCTGCAGGTGCTACATGGAGTATGAGTTAGACCAGTCGGACAAGCGTTAAAAGGATTTAATGAATTGTGGACTGGCCGACCAGCAGTCGGCCAGTTTGCCAAGTCTTTATGAAGGCCTATAAATAGGCAAGGGTGCTCCTCAATGAGTCATTCAACTCCTTTGAGTTGGGTCTAAGACTAGGACAGATTTTTGGGTGTTTCCCACCCTTTTATGAAGGCAGCCTATGGCTGTAGGTTAGGTATCTTTTTGTACCATATGAATATACTGAATTTCCAGCCATATCTCTCTCTCTCTCTACTCTCCCTTGTGTCTGCGTTATGCATCAGCATGTTCTCAGTGGTGTTTAGGGCTGAAAGAAGACTCCCAGAGTTTCCGCATGTTACAACATATCTGCTGGGAAATCTCTAGCCGCATCAATTTGAATACCCTTAAGTCCGACTGCCATTAGAGATATAGGTTGGTATCTGTACAGCATCATAAATGGATTGTAACCGGTAGCTGCATGCTTAGCACTATTATAGGCAAACTCGACCATCCGGATGTACTTCTCCCAATCTAATGGTCTCTTGGAGACGTAGACGTATGTTCGAAGCATATTCTCCAAAACTTGATTCACCCTCTCTGTTTTCCCATTAGACTTGGGATGATTAGATGATTTTATACTCATTGTAGTCTCCAATCTTTGGAAAACTAGCTACCAGAAATGTCCAGAAAACTTGGAGTCCCTATCATTGACTATATCAAAGGGCAATCCATACAACCTGAAAAGCTGCTCAACAAATTGTTGCACCAATTCGGTTGCCTTCATTGCCACTTTTGTAGGTAAAAATAGTGCCATCTTTGGCAATACTATCTGCCCCCACCCAGATACCATCATGACCTCTGGTCCATGGCAAACCTACAATGAAGTCCATAGAAATACTCTCCCATTTACCTCTTGGGATCTCTAGAAGATGTTACATACCTCTAGCCCTAAGGCGTTTAGCCATATTCACTTGACATTAACGACACTTTACCACATAGTCCTGAACATATGCCTTCACCTTAGGCTAGTTAAACATCCGTTTCACTAAATCATAGGTTTGGTGTACCCCTGGATGACCCACCATAGGAGCATCATGATATCCATACATGATTCTTTTCCTAATCTCATTGTTATTTGAGACACAAACTTTCTCACTCCAGAACAACAATCCATTCCGGATAAGGCTCTAGCCACAGTCACGGAATGCATGACTCTTGAGGCTTGGTCTAAATATATGGAGCTCCTTGCTTAGACATGCTGGCAATACCGACCAAACCGACTATAGATCTCTCTCAGAGTCATAAAGATCAGCCCTAATCTCGGTGAAGCTCAAGGAGTTCGCCTCCCCAATTCTACTCAAGGCATCCACCACTCTATTTTAGACTACCCTTGCGATACTTTATTTCCATATCAAAGTCTTGCATCAACTCAGCCCGCCGTGTCTTGCTTTCCTTGAACTTGGGTCTGTCACATATATATATTGACTCATGTTCGATCAACACAACAAATTTGGTTCCAAAAAGATAGTGTCGCCAAGTTTTTATAGCATGTATAACCGCATACAGCTCTTTCTCCTGAGTGTGCCATCTGACTTGGGTATCGTCAAGCTTCTTCTTTCAAATGCCACAGGTCGGCCACCTTGGAACAACGCCACGCCTATCGCGAAATCACAAGCATCAGTCTCGACCACAAATGATATGCTAGGATCCGGCAAGGCCAATACAGGTGCTTCCTTCACCTTAAGCTTGAGGGCACGAAAAGCCTCATCATGCTTCTTGTTCCAAGGGATTGGGCTGTCAGACCTACGTCCTCTTCCCTTAAGGAGATACGTGAAAGGTATGGTTAACTGTGAATAATCTCTCACCGACTTCTTAAGAAAGACGGTGAATCCCAAAAACGTCAAAGTTGCCTTATAGTACGAGGAACCGGCCAATCCAAATATCTTATGTATTTGCTCCATGTCAAAAAATCTAATGTCCTAGATATATGAGTTCTCTTTTGAAGAGCTCACACTTCGTATACTTGGCATACAAGTTCTTCTGTCTCAAAATCCTCAAGATGATCTGGAGATGTTCGACGTGATCCTCCACAGTACGATTGTATATCAAGATATCATCTAGAAACATGACCATGAATTTCCCTAAATAACCTCTAAAGAGATCATTCATCATCTTAGTAGGTGTATTCGTGAGCCCAAAAGGTAACACGAGAAACTCATAATGGCCATACCGCATGTGGAATCCCGTCTTAAAGACGTCTTCCTTAGCTATCCGTGTTTGGTGATAACAATACAAAGGTCAATCTTTGTAAAATAGGAAGCTTCTTGCAACCTATCAATCAAATCATCCACTCTGGGAAGGGGATATCTATTTTTGATCATAACTTTATTCAACTTTTTATAGTTGACACACATTCTCCAACTTTCGTCTCCTTGTGCTTTAGAAGTATTGGTGCGCCCCCCCCCCCCCCCCCCCAAAGGAGATTTACTCTTCGAATGTGTCCTATCTTGAGATATTTCGACAATTGTCGGGCAATCTCATCCTCTTCCAACTAGCTTATCTTGTAAGACGCAATGCACATAGGCCGAGACTATCTTATGATCAACCGACCGACTGGGCAGAAGAACATGAGGAAACACAGCTGGGAAAACATCGGCATACTCTACCCTGATGTTCTCGAAAGCTTGTGTCTCCCATACATCAAGACTAACTAAATTAAACTCACAATGAGTATCAAATGACATGGTATCTAGAATACATTGGAACACTTCATAACTTAAATCCTTTATACTATATTACGAAGTTCAACTGAGTTTACAAGTGTAGTGGATGGGACATCGAAATGACCCTGTAGGGAAAACTAGACACCGTCCATGATGAAAGATAGCTTATGACCCTTCCAATCTATCTGGACATCGTGGTTATGAAACTACTCTTTACGTATAATAATATCTACACTATCCAGATTCATAATCCGCTCCAAGTAGCTTTGTATGGCTATAGGCAACTAAGACACCCGCCAATCCCAATACTGTGCCCGCGACAGCACGTCGACACGATAGTGGTGATCACTTGGTTGCGTCTCCACTCCCACCTTCTGCATAGGCTTGGCATTCATGAAGTTGTGAGTACTCCTAGGGTCAAAAAGAATGGGTACAGTTTTTCCCACGATTTGTTGGGGTAAGTCCAACTTGTGGCAAGGCTTGCATAAATTGGCTAGACCGGAGGTCCCTAACACCTTAAGGTTTTGGGGTCTAGATGGCTAGACCAGTTTGTGTAACCTTGCAGTTAAGCGCACTTGCGCTGGAACACTACTGGGATGGGTGACCTCCTGGGAAGTTGTTACCCCGCGATCCTACAAGTGGTATCAGAGCCATGGTTGAAAGTCCAACCTCTGAGTCCATGGAAAGGGCCAGGTTGAAGGTGACTTCAACCTCTGAGCCAGGGCAGAGGCCACGTTGAAGCTCTCAACCTCTGAGCCGGTTGGACCATGTTGGTACTAAGAGGGACAGGTGAGTTCCAAGTTTGGCTTAAGGGGGTGATTGTTGGGGTAAGCCCAACTTGTGGCAAGGCTTGCATAAATTGGCTAGACCGGAGGTCCCTAACACCTTAAGGTTTTGGGGTCTAGATGGCTAGACCAGTTTGTGTAACCTTGCAGTTAAGCGCACTTGCGCTGGAACACTACTGGGATGGGTGACCTCCTGGGAAGTTGTTGCCCCGCGATCCTACACGATTGACCCATACATCCGTTTTAGGTCCGTAGGACTGAAAACTTTCATATTAAAGCTACAACCCTTGCAAGAACTCTCATATGATACAATAGTATGTACGGAAGTAATCTTAACTTCAGCCTCGGTCGTATGGGCTCCCTTTGAGTTTGACTTGGCCTTCGACTGTGGGGAGTTCATCCTCATTTGCCTTTGCTAACCACAAGTGAAGCACCGACCCTCCTTAACGAATTGAAGAGTCTACTTTGTTTTCTTTGATTTCTTTGAATTGGGGTCATCCGTAGTATATGATTAACTTTGGGTCTTTGCAGGAGTCTGTGAAGGTTTCCCATGCTTAAACTGTCGTTTACGTTCAGATCATAGTAACATGAAACGTTTCATTGTTTCTTCATTTCGAAGGTTTCGTTTCGTCTGTTTTGGACAAAACGCAGAGGTTTCGAAATGACACTTCTTATATACACATACCAAATTTATAACATAGCCAACATAAATATGAAGATGCATTTTTTGGGACTAGTGGGTATGAAATTCATGATTTTGGGAGTAGGTTTTTTGGTATTTTCGAAATTTGGGCAAGAAAAGGAGAGAAAGAGAGGAGGAAAGAAACAAGTTGGAAGGGAAGAGGGAGGTGAGAAGAAAAGGGAAGGAGGTGAGAAGAAAAGGAGAGAAAGATGGAAGACAAGAAAAGGAGCGAAAGAGGAGGAGGGAAGAGGAGAGGTGGACCGTGGAGGAGAAGAGAGAAAGAGGAAAAGGGAAGAGGAAGAGGAAGCGTGGAGGAGAAGACGTGAAGGAGCGAAAAGGAGGAGACGCATAACAACAATGGTGTGGTCAAGTTTGCAGTCTGTTGCTCTAGCAAGGTCATCCTTGCGTCAAAGTCTACCTTAGTAACCAACTCATCGACCATCACATCGACATCCTGATGATCGTTGTTAGGTTGAACATTCTCGTCCATCCCACGATCATTCTGTACTTCATCAGCCATGACAAATCCAAGATAATTTGGTGCTGCTCAAGGAAAACTTGCGTGTCATGATGAAGTGCCACCAAAATCCTGCTCGTCCACTAACTCAAGCACCAATCCCGCTCTTGGAATCTGGCTGTGTGCTCTCAGCCCTCTTAACCAAGGAGATGGACTCTTGAATGTGGATACTCATCAGCAAACCCCCCCTTTTATACCAAAAAATCAAGGAGTTTACTTGCTTTTGGGTTTTTCTTAAAAAAGTACTTTTCAGTTTAGTAAAAAAAGACCCATGTGCTTTATTTATTGACTTCCTCCTCAAGTGTGGCCACTTTGGAATTGTGCTGATATTCGCTTTCTTATTACCTCCACCCACTTGGAGGCTTCATCCACACCTCATGCAACTCGTTCCTCAAGACTTCACTCTGCAGCTTAATTTACTCCTTGGTTTCCTATATGGTATTGGAGAGTGCAACATTCACCTCGTGAATCTGATCCATCCTGTGTTTCTTGACTGAATCCAACTCCTCCTTCAAGGTGGCATTTTACCTTCACTGCGTTGAGCTCCCCTCATGGCCCAGTGACATCTTCCTCCTGTTGCAATAAAATTCTTTGAAGCCTTAGAATCCATCTTGAATGAATGTCCCCATTTCTCTTGTTTGTCTACCTAGTAACCCTCCACTGGAAAATGTCCCCACTTCTCTGGTTTGTCTACCAAGAAACCCTCCATCTGCGTGAGGGCATCCTTCAACTTGCCAATTTGCCCATTCCTTCGGTTGGACTGGGTGGTGGTGACCATTTATGTTGAATTATTCTTGACTTGTGCTGCTGAAGTACTACTGAATGTTAAGTGCTGATTTCTGCAGATTAATGTGTGTTTCATGTTGAGAGAGAGAGAGAGAGAGAGAGAGAGAGAGAGGATTTTGAGTAACTTGAGATTTGCTCAGATGTTTCACAAGAGAATGCCACCAGAAGCTGTGGATTTAGTTTCCAGACTACTTCAATACTCCCCCAATCTTCGTTTTACAGCAGTGAGGCTTCAAATACTTTATGTTTAAGAGAACTCTTTGGTGCAAAGGCCAGCATGTTGCTAACAGAATCTCACAAACATTTGCAGCTGGAAGCTTGTGTCCATCCCTTCTTTGATGAGTTGCGTGACCCTAATACCCGGCTTCCCAATGGGCGCCCATTGCCTCCACTTTTCAATTTCAAGCCCCCAGGTATGAAAAAAGTCACCTGGTATCGCTTACCTCTTGTTTTGAGGTTGCTTTCGAAGAATAGTTTCTTACATCAACGACTGTCCATGCAGAATTGAGAGGTGCTACCCCAGAAATGATCCAGAAGTTGATTCCAGAGCATGTTAGAAGGCAGAACCCCTTCTTGGCTTATCAGTAACCAAAGGGCATGCAAATCACGTGATAGCAAGGACTTGGATCATTGGATCATTTTTATGGTGTAATTATGCAGACATCTCACAGTGCAGGAACAGCTGCATTTAATGTGGTACTCTTCCATGAGACAGCCTGGATGCTTATTTTGTATTTAGGCTTTCATCCTCGTGAAGGCTACTAAACTACAGCTATACATGGAAAAAATTCGGATCACTTGGAAGTGGCAAACCTCTTGATTCAGTGCGCACAAGGAACACACCCAAAACGCTGCGGGGTGCTTGGATGCTGGTTGGAAGGCAATGTTACCCTCATGGGTAAAAGAAATATTATTATTGCTGCCATGTAGGAGTACATGGAGTTGTTATTAGCATTCCTGCCCTAGAGCCAATTGTCCTCCTAGTTAGTGGCATTGTTGTCTTTATTGCAAACATGTAGATTGGCAAGGGGTCATCTATATTCTACAAGCATTCCCCAGCCTTAAAAACTTTCAGGTAGACTCAATCTTTGTATTGATCTTGGTCTAAACATGTTAGTTTCTTTTAGTTGTTTTTTTGGTGAGGTCTGTTTCAAAGGGTAACAACTGTGTCAAGTTAGTAAAATTTGTAGAAAGAAGATGATATATATTGATGCACATGTTCATGGGTAAGAGGGTTCTGAAGTTCTTTCATAGTGTGGTTTTGTAAAGAGTCGAGGATCGTCAAGTAGTTCCTTTTGGCATTGCAGAGTATGATGGATGACTGGGTTTAGATTTTGCATCTCTCTCTCTCTCTCTCTCTCTCACACACACACACACACACACACACAAAACGTGTGTGCGTGCGTGCACATGCGTGCACTCACTTTATGACAAGCACTTGCCAGTGCTCCATTTATCAAGTGCCCCATCATTGGTCGGTGAGTTCCCTGCAAGGTATCTGATAACTCCCATCGAGTACTTTATTTTGCCGACACCTCTCCTCAAGAGTGGCCAGCATAATTAGTTGCAAGCATGCTAAGGTGGTTGCTTATAGTGCTATATATAACATCTCATCATGGTGCTGTTCAAGCATCTTTGCTTCTTATTTAAGAGTTTAAAATTGTTCTTTATGCTCGTCAAAGCAGAGTTTTAAAAGCACTGCATATTATCTTTCATGCTCACTTGTTAATTATTAGTGTGAAAAAGCATGTCGTTCAGGACAATGCTTTTGGTCCCCCTTACCATGCTTATATTCAATCTCTTTTTGATTGTTCATTGGCTTTTGCTTCTTGATAACAAGGTGGTGTATTGGATAGATTGTAAATCCTTTCTAGCCCTTGCTCTTTCTCCACAATGTTGTGTAGTTTGGTTAAGAAAACATTTTGTTGAGGGTTTTTGTCTTCATTCATGGTTTATTTCTGGTACTTTAAAGTTTATGTAGCTTCTCATTGTCATCATTTAGGATAATGGCCTCTTGCTTATAGAGCATTTTCTTTATTCTCTTGTTAGTTGGCTTGAAAGTTTATCTCCTTCATGATTTGCAAAATTGGTTTGGGTTACGTCGAGGTGAGTTTGTCTCCTTTTTGTTTTTGAGTTTTTGTCCATCTACCCACTAGGCCATTCCACTTTGTGGACCTTGAGAGAGAGAGAGAGAGAGAGAGAGAGAGAGAGAGAGAGAGAAGTAATGTAGAGATTCTAATGTGTGTGTGTGAAAATTGCTAGAGCAGATAGGACCATATCGTTGAACCCTTAACCTAATCCAAATCTACATGAGAACTTAAGCAACAGCTTCTTGAAAGAATATAGAATAAAAAAATTAAAGAAAAACTTATTGGATAAGTTTAATAGAGAAAAGGTAAGCTTTATGAAGGCATGTGCTTGCAAAGATAAGGTTTCACGGTGTTGACATGTGTCTATGTTGTGTGTCCACACAACTAAGTGATAAGAAGTTGTTATTGCACTAAAGTCTAATTCATATACAAAATAATTATTTAATCATGGTAAGGATTGACCACATATCCCATAATCCTAAGCGTGATAATAAAGTAAGGATCGAACTCTATAGATATCGTGGATTGGTTTTGACCTCACGAGCCATTCCATTGATTGGCATGACTATGTCTTGATGAGAAGTCAAATTATGTGATAATGGTGATCAAGCTGATTTGATACATCACCTTGCTAATGATCGTTATCCTTGTTAAAGCTTTTGACACTATTCTTTGCCATCAAGAGACTTAAAAAAAAAAAGAGTTAGTTTCGTAAAGAATTTATAAAGAAAGTTAGTTTCAAAAGTAATTTATTTAGAATATTGTTTTGGACTCAAAACAAAAAAAGAGAGTGAGTTTCATGAAGAATTCATAAAGAAAGTTAGTTTCATAAATAATTCATTTTGAATACTGTTTTGGGCTATCATGAAGGGCCTAGTGTATACCTTAAGAGAGAAGAATGATTGCATTGTTGACCTCCCGTCTTTTGTCTCTTAGAATTGCCAGGTCTTCATCTGTGGGCAATCAATATTCTTTCTCCATGGGTAGTCATGATACACACATTAAAGGTTTGAGACATGCCCAAGAGTGATTGTTCATTGTCTACATCCAATGTGATGACTCGGTGTGTTTCTTGAGCCCTTTGTTTTGCAAGTTTCTGAGACTCTTCGGCTACTTTCCTCGTATTTCTTAAATCTTTATCCCGCTATCATGTGTTTTCTTGTTTGGAGGGATATTTGGTAGAACAATTTTTTTTTAAATTTGTCCATGGGCCGGGCTCAATTGATTTATCAAATCTGTATCACGCTCTTCATAGAGAGTGTTTAATGTTTATTCATAAGAGTAACCTTGTGAGCATATGCAACCAATATATAATTGTCTTGCATAAACTCGATAAAAAATTCTTATGAAGCCTCTTGCAAACAATCAAGAGCTTCTTTGTGCCACCTAAAAGCTTGAAAAGTCTTATGTTTTTCACATATGTTTTTGCATAATCTGTGAAGAAGGGAGCTTTGGGATAACATTTGTAAGGTCCTTCTGTGCTTTTTTGATGTCTCTAAGCACTGACACTTTGTGTGAGAACCATCTCTACTAGCTCTTCCATGCTTCCTCAGAAGACCTGTTCTTGTCCCCAATTTTCTTTCTATCTTCTTTGTTCTTGCCATCCGAGAAAAAAAACAAAGAATATAAGTAAACGGCAAAGTGGGTACCCCACTGCGATGAGGATATAGTTGGGACCCTTGCAGCACCTCATATCACATGGTGGGATACCTTGAGCGGTTTTTGGCAATTCAAGGGCCTCCGATGCAATAAAACCCCAAGTAACACAAAATTTATGTCATAGATGTAAAAAAATAACAAAATAAATTACTCAATGGAACACTCATATGTAGAGATACTCTTGTTGCTCTTAGATATTATCGATGATGCTAGAGATGATGTGTTTTTAGTCGATGGTGCCGATATTGCCTATGGAGCCACTATTATCGATGGTGCAGTTGTTGGGAATCTAGAGAATGCCAAAAAGCAAAAAGCCAAATCTCTTGAAAGGGCACAGCCTGTATCTGCTATATAATGGTCAGTCCCTTTTCTTTTTCTAATACAAAATCCCTGCTTAAAAAAAAAAGCCAAATCTCGGAGGATTTAAATAGGTTCACCTATCCAAAATTAAGAAATCAATGCTTTTCCTTAAAAAAGTAGCCTTGTTGTGCAAAAAAGAGCCGTTTCTCACATTGAAAATTGGGGAAGTTTAATGCTAATCATTATCCTTGAGAAAAGAGCCCACTTGTTTTTTTTGGAAAAGAAACATGTTTTGAAAAAAGAGCCCCATGCATTTTTAGAAAAGAGCTTCGTTGCTTGAAAAAAGAAAATCTATCTTGAAAAAAGAGAATCTATCTTGAAAAAGAAAGAGAGCTTCGTTCGGGCTATGTGTTTTTGGAAAATGAGCCAAGAAGCCATTTTATACTCATGTCACTTAAAAATTTTATTTTGGTTTATTGGGCACAAAATATATCACATTTTATACATTTTATTAGGTAAAGGCTCCTATAAGGGTAGAGCGTGTATTTTAAATAAAATTCACATTCTCATGAATATGCTATATATATATAGAGCCTATTTGCTATATATATATATATATAGCATATTCATGAGAATGTGAATTTTATTTAAAATACACGCTCTACCCTTATAGGAGCCTTTACCTAATTTGACTAAATTTCGCTTCATGAAAGCTCAGACTATGAACATACAGACTCTCTACGAGAGATCAAATCATAAATATTCATTTAAGGTTTTTTCTTTTTTAGTTCTGAAGTTTTATTTACCTATGTCATAATTTAATCCGTGCTTTTGATGCACTTAACTCATGGGTATCATGTTATGCAAAGAGAATGTTGTAGAGAATCGTGGAGGCATCCTCTTCGCACCGTTGGCCATCTAGTCCTAAACATAATATGGGTACTATAATGTGCAAAGAGTAGACCCATGAGTTTTTTAAATTCTTCTTTTCAGACGATGAGACACCTTATTTAACAATAGAGAGATATTAACAATATATATTTAAATGTAGGTTTATTGTGTTTCTTCACACACTATTCAAGTTTCTTTTTTACAAAGTTGGGGTGGTAGACAAAAGATTAACAGCTATCAGTGAAATATTCAATCCCAAGATTTTTTTTATAGCTGAGCTAATAATAAGAACTTCTGCTTACTATGAAGACCTCTTTTTAGAATTTTAATGAATTACTTATGATCATTCATCGGTTATTGAATCTAAGGACTATGTGCATGTTGGTGATCTTGTGCCGAATACAATGAGAAGTGAAGACTCACAAAAGATATATTTCCCTGCGGCGGCGAGAGGATATTAAGTGCACACATACATGTACTGCACATGGAGGAAGACAGTGCAAGTTTCTATTGGAGGGTGTTGCACTAATGTGCTACATACACTTTGAAAGTTGACAAAGATAACAATAGCGACATTAAAAAAGACTATAGCGTGCTTGAAAACTAATGTATGTATTGGAGATACAGTAGAAGAAGATGAGGAGATAGAAAACCCTCTGGACTTGAAGTTGAGGTAGAGCTTAGTAAAGGACTTGACATTGCACAACTCAAAGTAAGCACACTAATTGAGGAGGAGAATGTCACTAGAGAGAAATTAGAAAGATCAGTGAACTTGTCATACCTACCATCATTCTATATCAACTTTGTCTTACTGTCAAATATACAAATGATGTTCTCCTTAAGGGAAGATTACTTGCTGTGCCATTGCATAGATGACTCAATGGGTAGATTTTAAGAACAACTTCTCTTATTTTGACAAAAATATAGAAAGTTATGTTGGTGCATTTAAGACCCTTGATGTCTTATTTTAAAGAAGCATTAAATTACGCTCAGAATGGATTACCAATAGAAGAAGGAAGCATCAAATTACGCTCAAACCCTTGATGTCTTATTTAAGAAAGCATCAAATCACGCTTAGAATGGATTATCAACAGAAGAATATTTTTTTGGCTATTTAAGAGAGACTGGGAGTAGCTTACAGTGTTTAGTGTGCTTTCCATGCCTAAATGTAAGAATCATGTCTAAGCCTCACTTCTATGCACCCTAAGCTATCCAAACATCATAATTAACATGTGTGTAATAGTCAATCTTGGGATTGTATTGGTGTCTCCAAGGCATACCTAAAATGATGTCTATCCCTTACAAAGGTGCCACTAATAAATCCAATTTCTCCTCATAGGATTTGATCATAATTAACATGTGTGGCATAGTCAATCTTGAGATTGTATATTTGTGTCTCCAAGGCATACCTGAAATGATGTCTATCCCTTACAAAGGTTCCACTAATAAATCCCATTTCTCTTCATAGGATTTGATCCTAAGAGTAGCTCACAATGTTTAGTGTGCCTTCCATGCCTAAACATCATGTCTAAGCATCACTTCTATGCACCCTAAGCTATCCAAACATCATAATTAACATGTGTGTCTCATAGTTATTCATGGGATTGTATTGGTGCTTCCAAGGCATTCCTAAAATGATGTTTAGGTGCCACTAATAAACATTAGGGCCAAAAACATAAAAAAGGGCCACAGTTAAATCACTTGTACCGGATTTGGATTAAACTTTGGACCAATAGAAATGCGACATTCAACCGTAAATATGACATTGGGTGTCATATCTACTTTTCACTAACTTAATTTGCCTAATTACATGTATGTTAACGTCTCATGTATTTTTGCTATATATCTTATTTGTGTTTTCTCTTTCACATAAACACCACCTGCACACAATATGGACCCAACATTATCGGATACATTGCAGACTCTCTATAGAGACGGAACATATGACAGTGGAGGTGGAGCAGATGAGAGCACAGATGGGGGACTAGAGACATAGGCTCAATGAGGAGGTTACGAGGTAGCACATCATAGACCATAGAGCAATCACATAGCATTGAGAGTGGAGAACTTCTTCTAGTAGACCTCAATATATCCTCTTGCAGTGAGAGGAGTGTCTAGTGATCCTTATCTAGCTCTATATACATGGCCTCCTTCTAAGATTCCAGCATGATGACCATTCAAAGCCCCACATTCTATGTGAAGGTGAGTGCTTAGTTTTTTCAGCCCCTTGATTGTTGTGACATGGGAATATACACTAGGATGTGGACATGTCTTTGACCTTTCCCGCATCCTTCTCCAGTTGGTGTGTGCGAGCTAGAGTGCACACTGTGCATTGACTTGGCACATACAGAGTGATGGGCATTGAAGATCTCTTTTCCTAGCACAACACAGATGGATCCATAGACAGAGAGGCCGGTATCTCACATGACACATCTTATGATTTTTTTACTTTTTTCTTGCGGTTAGGCCTAGAGCAGCTGGGTTAGCACCCTTATGTTGTAGTTTTATGGTTTGTCCTATGTATTATTCTCTCATATTTAATACATCATCCCATTTTAGTTCAATCGAACTACTATATGATCTCTCTCTCTCTCTCTCTCTCTCTCTCTCTCTCTCTCTCTCTCTCTCTCTCTCTCTCTCTCTCTCTCTCTCTCTCTCGCACACCAAATGTTATGCCTCAAACTTCCAAATGAGTCAAAATCTATCAAGAACGTCAAACTTTCCAAGAAACACTGAAAAAGGAGCTCGAGACATTTGATAATGAAATTACCATCTTGCATTAACCATGCGATGAATTTATCAATGGTGGGTTGGACTCATGAGGATCCAAGGCGTGGTGGGGATACCTTGCTCACAAGCCCTGTGTATCAAAACATGATTGAGGTTGAAGAGGTCAGGCTAGGCCACATTACTGCCACACTTTAAGGGTATCCCACATAGATGCATTATCCTTGTAGTATGGGCTAGCATAACCCCAAATCCCCCATGGGTTTGGGATAGTTTTCCCAAGGCTAAGCCACATTCACCCCCTCTCCCCCCTCCCCCCCCTTCCCTTTTCAAAAGAGCTTGAAGTCCTCTTCAAGCTACTTTATCATGCTATAGAATGGTCATCCATTTTGTAAAACTGGATGACTAAGTGGTGGGCTATCTCAAGCGTCTTATCTTTGGATATCTACTACAATCTACCTCATAGGCTAACCCTTCCATTTGATAAAGAATTCGGGTGGGTGCTTGTGGCTCATCAATCAAGACTTCAAAATGACCTCTGGAGCCTCAACTTCAAACAGTGTAGCATCAGGTAGATCATCATCTATTCTAGTTGGTGCTTCACCAATAGGTACACGAGATAGATGATCAGCCACCATGACATGTTTCTTGTTGGGCCGTACCACCACTATGAAATTAAATTCGAGAAGAATCAACCACCTACTAGTGATTCTCCCTATGGAGCAAGGTTTGCAAGGTATAGCATGGCTTGATGATCAACATAGAAAACAAATTTATTAGCTAGAAGGTAATGCCAAAATTTCTTCACAGCATATACCATTCCTAAACCTTTATACTCTGTGGTGGTATAATTCATCTTAACCTCACATAACTGTCGAACTAGCAAAACTTATAGGGTAGTCCATTTTATGTTCATCTGGCTAGGCTAGGACACATCCAATCGCAAAGTTAGAAGCATCAATATGCACATGGAAGATAACATCCTAGTTTGGCACTCGTAATACGTGAGCGCTAGCCAAAGATTTCTTTAACTTGTCGTAGGCTTGTTTGGCATTCTTATGTCCGCTCAAATATAATGAGAAGATTGTACAAGGGATGTGCAATCTCGGCATATAGAAGAGGATAAATCACTTGTAGTAGCCCACATGTCCTATAAACCTTTGGACTCCCTTATAGTTTGTTGGTAGGGGCGATTCCAATATAATTTTGATTTTACTCTCATACATGGAAATCCCATTTTTGGCCACTATATATCCTAATATTACTTCGTGTTTAACCTAGAATTAGCTGTGAATGGGTTTAGAGATATGCGATAAAGTTTGCATTGTTCAAATACCTTCCGTAAACAGAATAAATGATCCTTCCATGCCAAATGAATGCACAAACCATCTAAGAAAGCTTCAAGAAACGTCCTTAGAAAATCTTTAAAGGCAGTGTTCATAAGCCGTTGGAATGTGGCTTGTGCATTTGTCAAGCCAAATGGCATAACTCTATAAGCGTAAACTCTTTGTTCTCTAACAAAAGAAGTTTTTGCTTGATCCTCTGGAGAAATGGAAATTTGGTTATATCCTAAATACCCACCTAAGAAGCTATATGCTTCCTTGTCAACTACTCGTTGTTCGAGTACGTGTTCTAAATATGGCAACAAGGGGTAATGATCTCATCTTGTTACTATGGTAACCTTTTTAAGATCGACACATACAATTTTCCATTCTTTTTAGGCACAACCACGATGGGTGAAACCCAGTCCGAATGTTCAATCTCATAGATGAATCCACATTTGATGAGCTTGTCTATCTCTTCTTTAACAATTTTAGCATACTTTGGATTCATTGGGTAAGGTCACTAATGGTGGTGGACAAGTTTAGCATTTGGCACCATGGGGATTGTGTGCTACACAACCTCAGCAGCACATACTCCCTTCATATCATGGTAAGTCCATGCAAAGAAATCCTTATATTCCTTGAGGAGATCAATACGTTCATCTTCCTGATTTGGAGTGAGGTCTTTTTTCTATAAAGACTACCTTCGGGTCTTCCCCAATAGGTTCAGCCAAGTCTACTTCTTTTACTTCAACTGGACCATCATAAACTCCTTCTGCCTCACTTTTTGGTTTTCATGTGACATTATCAAACACTAACTTACAATCCACAATTGGAAAAGATTTATAGTGCTCTAGGGCAAGGCGCAAGTTAGGTGTTGGCTCCTTATTTTCTTCCTTCCGCTTTGCTCTCTTTCTTGGCCAACTCCTTGTTCTTCCACCTCACAAAATGATTAAGCTTTGATTTATCCGTGACATCAATTCTGGATATCAACTTAGTGGGAGGTGATAAAAAACAGAAGTAGGAAACAGCACACACAAGAGAAGCAAACCCTAATCCATATCCATCAATCATAAAGAAGGAGAGAAGCCATAGTCACCATCTCTCTCACACACACAAAGGAGAACACAACATAGTGTTATGTCCACACTACAAAGTAAACCTAATGTAATGTCCACACCACACATGACCAGCTGGACGCGGTCATAAACACACCACACGGTATCTATCTACCATACTGTCACTCTGTCAGCACCCATGTGCTATCCTCCAGCTGTATACGAGCTTGACATTTCAACACTCCCCCTCAAGCTCGACATGTCCATCTCTAGGACTCCCAATCTAGTACGGAAATACTCGAACTTATCCTTACCAAGTGCTTTGGTAAAGATATCTGCAACCTGCTCATCTGTCTGCACATATGTCAAATCAACATGCCCATCTAGCACTTTCTCTCTGATGAAGTGATAGTGGACCTCAATATGTTTGGTCCTGGCATGATAAACTGGGTTGCTAGCAAGCTGAATACTACTCATGTTGTCACAATGAATGACAACTCTCATATCACTCTGTAACCTGACATCATCTAGCAACTTCTTCAACCACATAGCCTCACATGCAGCTATGGCTACTCCACGATACTCTGCCTCTGTGGTAGATAAAGCAACTGTAGGTTGCTTTTTACTGCTCCAACTCACAGCTCCACTACCAAGGCTGAAAACATAGCCACTGGTAGACCTCCTGTCATATGCACTACCGGCCCAATCTGCATCTGTATATCCATAGACATGCATGTCTTTTCCTGCCTCATAGAAAAGACCATAATGCACGGTAGTTTTGACGTATCTCAGAATACGTCTCACAGCATCCAAGTGAGGTTTACGAGGACTCTGCATAAACTGACTCACCAAACCAACTGCATAACTGAGATCTGGCCTCGTAATGGTCATGTAGATAAGGCTACCAATCATTTTCCTGTACATGGTGATATCATCAAGCTCATCACCCAAATCAGCCCTAAGCTTCATGTTTTGCTCTAATGGTGTCAACATGGGTTTGCATGCTGTCATACCATACTTTGCCAGCATGTCAAGTGCATATTGCCTTTGCACCAGCCATATACCCTTGCTTGTTCTAATCACCTCAATGCCAAGAAAGAACCTTAAATCACCAAGGTCTTTCATATCAAACTCTGTGCATAAAGAGACCTTAACCTCATCAATGCATTTCCCACAATCACCTGTGATAATCAAATCATCAACATAAATGACTATCATCACGATACCATCATGTGTCTTCTTCACATAAAGTGAAGAGTCTGCATTTCCAACCACAAATCCAATACTGACAAGATATCTGCTGATCTTGTCACTCCAAGCACGAGGTGCTTGCTTCAAACCATAGATTGCTTTCTTTAACCTGCAAACAAGAGTAGGATATTTTGGATGTACATATCCTTCTGGCTGTTCCATGTACACCTCTTCTTGCAGTTCACCATTCAAGAAAGCATTTTTTACATCCATTTGATGTAAAGCCCAACCTTTTTGTGCTGCTAGTGCAATGATAGACCTCACTGTAGCCATCTTAGCCACTGGGCTGAAAGTTTCATCATAATCAAGACCATAAGTTTGTGCATATCCTTTAGCGACCAGCCTTGCCTTATGTCTCTCTAAGCTGCCATCTGACTTGCACTTTACCTTATACACCCATTTGCAACCAATTGCATTCTTTCCTTGAGGTAACTCAGCCAATTCCCATGTATCATTTTTGTCCAAAGCATCCATCTCTTCGTCCATGGCTTTCTCCCATACATGCTCTCCAATAGCCTCTGTATAGCATGTAGGTTCCACATGCTTTACCATAGATGTCATGTATGCATAGTGCATAGCAAAATCTCTATATGTCAATCTTTCAACTGGATATCTGACTCTCTGGGATCTCCGCAATGCATGCGGGTCACTCTGTATACCTGTAACTCTAGCATGTGGTGGTACATATCTGTCCTGCCTAGCACCAGGTGTGCGTAAAACAGGTATGCCGAGCTCCTCATCCAAACTCTCAGAACTAGATGACTCATAACCTGTGATTCCAATGCCTTCGACTTTCTTCTTGCCTTTATCCATAGCACTACTCCCAGTGCTCACACTCTCATGCCTCAAACGTCCTGACCATGGACGTACACTGCTACTCTCAGCTTCTGCTGGCCCAGACATAGTAGTAGAACTAGAACTTGCTTGTGATGGCAAGTTCACAGGCACATTAGCTTCAAGTGAGTCAATGACTCCCTCATCTTTTGCTTTGTACCAACTAGCAAGCTCATCAAACACCACATCATGTGAGATGACTACTTGTCTAGCTTGAGGGTTATAACATTTGTAGGCCTTTCGATCCTGTGCATATCCAACAAATACACATTTCTCTGCCTTAGGATCTAACTTCCGTCTTCTTTCATCAGGCACATGGACATAAGCTACACATCCAAAGACTTTGAGATGTCCAATGTCTGGCCTGTAACCTGTAAGCCGCATCTCTGGCGTGCTTCCATGAATGGCTGCTGTAGGTGTTTTGTTCAGGATATACACTGCAGTAGCACATGCTTCTGCCCAATAGTAATCTGGCATGCTCTTTTCATTGAGCATTGCCCTTGCCACTTCACATATGACTCAATTCTTTCTCTCAGCCACACCATTCTGCTGAGGTGTATACCTGCATGTCAACTGTCTCCTTATCCCATGCTTCCGCAAGAAATGCTCAAAAGCTTTTGAGGTGTATTCACCACCTCCATCTGTTCTCAAACATTTAATCCAACAGCCATATTGCTTTTCTACAAGAGCTTTGAAATCCATGAACTTTTCCAGCACTTCACTCTTCTCTCTCAGAAAGTATATCCATGTCATCCTGCTGAAGTCATCTATAAATGTCACATAGTATAGACTTCCTTTGATAGATGGATTTTGTGCAGGGCCCCATACATCACTGTGTACTATCTCAAGTGGCCTGTTACTCATATTTCCTTCTCTAGGAAACCTCAACCTTGCCTGCTTTCCAAACTGACAGGCTTCACAAACATGCATATGTCCATCATATTTGAATCGAGGCAATCCACTGACAATGCCTCTTGTTTGCATGTTCTTTAATCTCTGTATATTGACATGTCCAATCCTCTTGTGCCACATGTCAATGTCCTACACAATCCCATTGCTCTTTGAAAACATGGCTGAGCTCAATTCTGGTATGCCTGCATCCAATTTGAACAACCTTCCTTCCTTCTTGCCCTTGGCAATCAATCTACAGCCATGCTTAAAGTCTTCCACAAAACAGCCATTCTCATTGAATCTTACTTGTAATCCCTGCTCAACCATTTGGCCTACTGATGCCAAATTCTTTGTGATGGATGGTACATATAACACTTCTGACATATTCTTCACATTTCCATCATGCATCCTCAAAGGCACACTGCCAACATGTGTTATAAGATGCTGAGTATCATCTCCTGTGACCACATAACCATTTGTATCCAATGGTTGCATCTTCTCAAACCACTCACCATGACATGTCATGTGGTTTGAGGCACCTGAATCCATATACCATGACTCATCTCCTGCATTCTGAGAATCCATTGTCCCCATAATGTGCTTCATTGCAAAAAGATGATTTGAACTCCCATCATTGTTACTAGTAGATGCATAATTTCCATGTTGTGGTCTTCCATTCCTCACATCATTCTGCTTTTTGTAACAATCTTTGGCCATATGTCCAAGTTTGCCACAATAGTGGCATTCAATCCCATTCAAATTTTGTTGAGGACCTTGCCATCGTCCTCTCCCACGAGCACCTGTTCCAAATCTCCCCCTATGGGATTGAAATCCACGACCTCCACGTGATCCAAATGATGACTGTGAATTCTGAAAATTCTGATTTGATTGTGGTTGAGTAGACCTGTCATTCCAACCACGTCCTCCACGGCCTCGAGGGGTAAATCTCCCCCTGCCTCGAAAGCCTCTAGATGAGTAAAAAGCCTGATTCCTTGCATGCTCATCATTGCTTGATGAGGATGCACCACCTGTAACACTCATACCACCAAGGCCAAGCTTCAATTCTTCCACACTGAGCAATGACACAAGCTCATTAAAGTCTGGCATTCCTCCCAACCTTACTGAGATGGAAGTGTCAAAAGATTTGTATTCTTTGCCTAAACCACGCAATGTGAGAGCAACCAAATCATCATCATCCATTGGGGCATGGATTGATGACAAGGAATCTGCATAACCCTTGATTTCCTGAACATACTCATGTATACTCCTATTCCTTCGTGTTACACTGTGAATCTGTTGCTTTAGTTGTATCTTCCTTGCACCTCATACATTCGGCACAATATACCCCATGCTTCTTTCGGTGTATCTGCATCTTGGATGTGAATAAGCAAGGCATCTGTTACACATATTGAAAAGTAATGCAACACTTTCGAAGACCGCTCTACCCATTGCTTGTGAGCCAGCAACTGAGCATTATTTGGTTGAGGAGGTAGGAATGGCTTCGGGTCTTCTTTCGACACGAGACTCCATAAACCTTTGCCTTTCAAAAAACTCTTCATTCGAAACTTCCACACTTGAAAGTTAGTTCTGTCAAGCTTCTCTCCAACAATCTGTATCGGACCATCTCCCATTGTTGCAAAAAATATAGTAGATGTTCCCTTTTGACAAGTATGCAGGACCTGTAAAGCTTCAAATCTCTCCAAATCACATCAAATGCTTGCAAATTGTGTGCATTTACATCCCACAATGATTCATCAACAATGTACACTCGATCAAAGTTGAAACCAATTGATACTTCTTCACAAAAAATTTTCTGGTTTTTTTCTCGCCAGTAACCAGTCAAAGATTATGCTCTAAATCCTTCAAATCTTGTCCAAATGTAATGATTCAACTTGAACTGGCTTCCCAACACATTGCTACAACATATCTCAGAAGGGTTTGATCAAATTCTTCAAGGTGAATGAGAAACACCAATTTTTGTAGCTCCCTGGTTTGCCTTTTTCTGCATCTGTCAGGTACCACCTCTCACTAAAAATGCTCTATCTCCTTCAAATCTTATCCAAATTCAAAACTTTTTGAATCAAAAGTTTAGCAACTCATAGGACTCTACTTATACCAAAGGAATTAGGCCAATTTGATATAGACAAGGATTAATGCCTTGATTAAAACTGCTCTGTTTCTGGACAGACTTTCTGCAAACCTGCACACCTCTGATAAATTACTTCAATGAGCTCCAAATACATCACATGAGCTGCAACCAAGTATCACAAGGTCTTAGCAATGTCTTTGCTAAACTCCCCAAGCTTTGAATGGCATCAAATGGATTAGAAATGAGTGAATGGCATGATATCTTATGAGACTATCCAGAATTCTGCACAGAGATGCGCCGCCTGCTCTCCTGGGGCCTGTAGAGAAGGGGTTTTTCACAATTGAGTTGATAAACTTCTTAGCAATGACCTAATGCATCATGGGTATGAAGGGTTTGGCTCAATTTTGCTTCAATCTTCCGCATTCGATCCTCCACCGAGCATATGTTCTCTGTTTTTGTAGGGTCCAAAAGACCAGAATTTTTTCTTCACAAATTGCCTGTAATGCATCAATTTTCCATGCAATGACTTGCCCCAAAGTTGCTAATACATGTGTTCATTCATAATACATGAGAGCCTCAGTGTTTGCTTTGCATTTGATCCAATACATTTGCCAAGACACACTCCTTCATAATACATGAGAGCCTCAGTGTTTGCTTTGCATTTGATCCAATACATTTGCCAAGACACACTCCTTCATAAGCTTTCCATTCAAGCTTCAAAAAACAGAAATTTTCTGCTTGCTTTTGCACCTTTAATCTTCTCTTACACTTGCTCTTGATACCTGCAATCCGCAGAGGGGGTCTTGCTACACTTACCAATGGTCCTTAGCTCTCAGATCTGATGCCGATGTGTGCTCCACAGCTTCTCCTTTGCTCCAAGCTCCAATGGCTTCCTTCACAACTTTTTCTTCTTCTTCCCTCTTCTCTCACTCACTCTCACAACACAGCTAATGAGCTCTTGGCTCTGATACCATGATAAAAAACAGAAGCAGGAAACAGCACACACAAGAGAAACAAACCCTAATCCATATCCATCAATCATAAAGAAGGAGAGAAGCCATAGTCACCATCTCTCTCACACACACAAAGGAGAACACAACATAGTGTTATGTCCACACTACAAAGTAAACCTAATGTAATGTCCACACCACACATGACCAGCTGAACGCGGTCATAAACACACCACACGGTATCTATCTACCATACTGTCACTCTGTCAGCACCCATGTGCTATCCTCCAGCTGTATACGAGCTTGATATTTCAACAGGAGGAGGGTTGCAATACATAACGTTTTGTAATTCCTCTCCCCAGTTATTATCAATAAACTTGTGATGTGCATTGAATTCACCAACATATTGTAGCCATTGGGCACTGGTTGTCCTTTCTTGTTGCAGCATGATTGGCCGCATAGTGTTTTTGTCTCCATCATTTTCGGAGATGCTCCTTAGTGTTTTAAAGAACTTTGTCCCTTTCTTCATATTGGGACTCATCAATATCAGATTCAGAGCTACTCCTTGCAATTTCTTTTGATGTTGTCAGCTCTGTTTTTCTTGTGGTAACTGAGGAGTTGGTGTCACTTGTTGTCTCTATTTCAGACTCCTCATCACCATCAGTAGTGCTTGTGTTTGAGTCATCCCACGTGGACTGAAGTTCACTATAAAAATTCCCCTCAACATTAGAAGGTAGAGCATGATCACTCGTAATGGCATAACCTTGGGGAGCTCCTCACCATCAGGTGCAACCCATGTAGATCCTCAGGTTCCCTAGCTACTATTTATTGTAGCCATCATGTGTATCCAATTTAGATCATCTTGAGGCTCAATAGCTTGTTTTTCAGCATCCTTATAGGGTGGGTCCTTCCCTACATTGGTCTCTTCTCTGTAAGTATAGCAGTATTGCAAAGGGGTTGAACAAGTGGTGGTGCCTGAACAATTTTCAAAAATTTATCCACTATAAATAAGATGTACAACAACCCTAATGATGGAATCATTGAATTGGAGGTAGACATGGTCTTAACATCTTTGCCTCTCTCATAAAGGGGCATCTTAAGATCATTTCATACGATTTAGGTTGTTTTAAAAATTCCATGAAAATGAAGGTATGTTTAACTCAATGTTTAAGAACCTTGATCTTTAAATCTCGTAACATCCCAATAGGTTTAGCGCGACAGTCCTGTCAGCCATTTTGACAATGATATCTAAGACTTCTAGAAGTGGCTTGCCCATCTTCTCCCATCATTTCTTGATGATTATGCTCACTCCTACACCACCATCTAGGACTCCCATTATTGTGATGCCCTTGGTGATGATTGGTAGTAATGCATAGACTCAACACCTTCAAAGTATTGTCCTAGTTTATTAAGTGGGTTTCAACCATAGATTTGGTATTTTCTTCTTCCATTGGGACTGTTGATTTGGGTACAACTCAAGATGTCTCCATTTCAACCCCTCCACTTGATGAGGTATTCCAGCAAAGAATAGCTGTGCAACACTTTTTCTCTAATACCTTGTTTGTGAGGCCATAAAATCCAATAATTTTGGGGATGTTTAGTGGCGAACTAATGACATCCTTTCCATAAAAAGGTGTCAGTGAGACTGAAAAATCCATCTCCGAGATGGGCTCATGGTTTCCATATGGTAATTATCCCTTAAACTAGTCAGGGATCAAACTACGAGTGGTGGAGGCCTCAGTCTCTTCCATGACAACATTGGGCACATCTAGTGGTTTGTGAATCTTAGTAGTAGATGTTAAGTTACTAGGGTGCATATTATTTGAGACTCTCACTTGCTTGGGAGATTTCGTTCAAGCTCCTCTTCTATTTTTGTAACTAAATCACTAAATTCTTGGACTTTAGCAATCTTCTTCTGAGGGTTAGGATAAGAGCCAAGTTTCGTCATGTGATTTAATTTCAAGTATTACAGACTCCCCTGGGGTCTCCTTTGCCATTCTCTTGGTTTTGGGTGGTATTTCCCTACCAAGTTCATAAGCCTGCATAGGAAAGAGAAAGTTGGGAAACTAGCTTAACTCCCCCTTTCCCATCCACTACATAATAGTTGGGATGAAGCTCATTTGGGTCCTCAAAGAGGTGTGGAATGGGTTCGACATCCACCTCTAATTAGTAGGCTCCTCGAAGCTTACTAATTATGCATGCCTTTTGATAGGAGTTGTTACTTGGGATGCTCAACTATTGCTTGATTTGTTACAAGATTAAGGGCTAGTGTTTGTTGTGATGCCACAGCAAGGCTAGCCGTGGTCTTGTTGTGTTGGCAATAGCGTGTAGTCGTGTTTGGTAATCTCAAACTTTATGACGATAGCGTCCATAAAAGCTACAATTACCCTTGTAAACGAGCTCTTAAAATTGGACATTCGTTGGTGGTATGTCATTGACGGTAAATGGAATACCGATGGCTCTCTCCTTGGTTATATGTGTACATTGTCCAAATCTTTTCTAGTATTCATTTCCTCTTGGAGGGCTTTGGAGAAGTTAGTCGAAGAAGTCATGTCCGCTATGGTATTATCTTTAGCTACAGGTTTTGCAGTGGTGTCGCTAGTTGACATAACAAACTTAGAATCTGAAGTTCTAACTCCCCTTATCATTAATTTGAATGGCATTAGTCGTGGACATTCTCCTAGGTGGTGATACATCTAATAACCAAACCATTATAGATATCTTCATGTTTAATCCCGTGGATAAATTGATCAAGCAGTTGATTGTTGGTAAAGCACTCATGTAGAGCACACTGAGAGTTCAAATGATTGAGATGACTAATAAAGTCTCTCATTGACTCATCTTCTTCTCTCGCAACTTTGTGTAACTGTGAAGCCACACTCCACAAATCTCCCTCATGCACAAACTATTTTAGGAATTACCTTCAAAGACCGGTAAAGTTTAGATGTTCTTCAACCCTCAGGGTCCAATACCAATCACCAGCCTTGCCATCTAGTGTAAGGCTAAAGCCACAAGTGGGTCATCAAATTGGCCAATCAAGAAACTACCTGAGCATTGGGTTTGATATGCTAATTTAAATTGGGCCTAAGGTATATGATCTCATTGATAGTCTTTCCAAAGTCACAATGCCTCCATACTTAAGTGCTATTTTGAGAATATCGTGGGTCAAGAGAGGAATGGTGATCCATGGTTGGAGAGAAACCTGGTGCAAGTGCAAATAGATAAAGGGTGATAAAGTTTGATTCCCACACTTGGGCATCTAAGACAGTTACACTTCGATGTTACTTTTAGACACTACCAAAAGGACCAAGGGTGCATTTGTGGGAGTTGAGATGTAGACATTGAAAACATTCATAGTGATTGAGCACATAAATTGGATACATAAGCTAGAGTGATTAATATTGGAGGGATCTACTTCTATGGGGTACAAAGGTCAAAGAAACAAAATTTCACCCATCTTCAGGTTGAGCAAAGGGACGAAAAATTAAGCCTAAAGGAGGAATAATAGTCAGTGGACCAAGTTTACACATGATTTTGGTGGAGCTACATGTGTAAGGACATCATCAAGTTCATCAAAAGAACCGCCATCATGTACAAATTTCTAAGGTGATAAAGATATCAATTTGTTTGTACTTGGTGGTTGTTCATGATAAAGAGGATAAAGGTAACACTTTCATTGATGCATTGCCCAAGGAAAGGTCGGATTTCTTATGCAAATTTGAAATTTCTTTTTCAAAACTATTGCAAGGCGAGTTTTTGTTGGAGTGTCAAGAGGATCAACTTACAGCTCAAGGAGTTCTTCACCAAAGGCCACAAAATACAATATGAGTTCTAGTCAACAAGAAAAGATAATTACTTAGGTTAATGAACTCTTGAAAAAGGTTTTTATTTGACTAATTAGTTCACCTTATTGTCTTGCCAGTTCTATTGGTGCAAAAGCTGAATGACACTTACCACATGTGTGTGGATTACTGAGCACTCAATAAGATTTCGCCAATTAGTTCACGTCATTGGCTTTCTGGTTCTGTTTGGTGCTAAAGAAGGATGACACTTAGCACATGTGTGTGGATAAAAGAGCACTTAATAAGATCACCATCTTGAATCAATTTTCCATACCAAGGACTGATAGTGGTAAAATTCCATGATTTTTCCTACTTTAGTATAGGACTGATTTCAAGAGGGGCTATCATCAAGTTTAAGTTGTGCCACAAGATGTACACAAGATGGCTTTCCAAACATCACTCGAGCTTTATTATCCCTTTTGGGTTGACAAATGATACCACTACTTTTAATAGCATGATGGACATCATATTTTTTTACACCTTCATTGACATTTGGGTACTCTTAAGGACAAAAAAGGAACATCGAGGTCCCCTTGTCATAGTGTTAAGAAGCTTTGGCAACCTAAGCTAGCTACATTGATGAATGGAAGAGTAAGTTCTTTCTTATAAAGATCCGCTACTTAGGTCATGTAGCAAAATGGATCTAGTAAAAGTTAAGGGTGGCCCTAGTTACACGACACCACTCATGCACTTCATATTTTCTTGATTTATGTTTATATTAAAGGGGATTTATTAACGAACGCTTTCCACATATTGCTTCTCCTCTTAAATGACTTAACAAAAAAGAAGATGCTTTTCAAATGAACACTTGAGAGAAAATATTTTAAGGTCATGCGGGAATTGCCTACATCATGTCTATATTACCAATCTATTGTGGAGTGTGACGCATGAAAGCATTTCATTGGAGAGGTTCCCAATCACAAATTTCATACTATTGCATTTGAGTGTTGATGAATTGGTGGTGGTTCATGTCTTAATCACATTGGAACCATTACCTTTTAGGGACATGTTCTTTGTTAAGACTCACCACCAAAGCCTTTAGTATTTTCTTACCTAAACAAAGCTATCAAAGAAACATATGAAGTGGGAAATTTTCTTGTATATGCTTCATTTTTAGAGTATACATATGCCAAGAAGGAAGAACATGGAGGCATAAGTTATATAAAGGATATAAGTTTCAATGGTCTCCACTGCATATTGTCAAGACTTAGTTCTTATTATTTAGATGTTGACTTTGCACCTATTTGGGAATTTTTTTCAAGAAGAGTAGGCAAAAATCATCTCATTTAGTGAGGGACAATATCTAATGATAAAGAAATAGTTATGTGCAGTTCGAAATGTTAGACACAAAGTTATGGAGTTCTCCTTATAGAGGCATATTACTCACTACATAAACTTGAAGTAAAATTGATTTTCGCCAGCAAAAGGAGATCGAGCAAAGGGTGAAGCTGGAGCGACACAAAGCACAAGGTTACTCTAGCCATCGCCAATTTCCTTTCAGCCTTAGAAAATATAGCAAAATGTTAGATGTTGACCTTGCACCTATTCGGGGAGTAGGCAAAATCATCTTACCGGGTGAGGGAAGGATACCTTATGATAAAGAATTAGATATGTACGATTGGAAATCTCCACAATGAAGTTGGAGTGACACAAAGCACCAAGGTTACTTTAGCCATTTGGGATTCCTCCCTTTCAACCTTTGAAAATATAGCAATGGATTTTATGGACTTATCAAGGATGTGCCTTGAGAATAATGTCATATGGACTAGTATTGATAAAACTCTTGACACACTTTGAGCACTTTACATTGATCTACAAGACTACCAAGATAAAACAAATGGTATTAATCCTTATGGTGCAAGTGTTTAAGCATCATGGTATGCCTCACTCTATTGTTAGTGATAGTGATTCTATGACTACGAGTCTCGTCTAATAGAGGGATTTCTCTAGTAATATGGGTAGCAAGCTATATATTTCATCCCTACACAAACAGGTTGATTGAAATTGCTCAATCTCATCCAATAAAGGGCTTTCTCTAGTAATATGGGTAGCAAGCTATATATTTCAGCCCTACACAAATGGGTTGATTGAAATTCCTCAATCAATTGTTGGTGATAGAGATTCCAGCTATATATTTCAGCCCTACACAAATGGGTTGATTGAAATTCCTCAATCAATTGTTGGTGATAGAGATTCCACAACTACGAGTCTAGTCTAGTAGAGGGCTCTCTTTGATAAAAAGCTAAACTTTCTTCAACCTACCATCCCTAAACAAATATGTAGAGAGAAATTCTCAATTGTTCATGATAGATTCCATGACTAGGAGTCTAGTCTAGTAAAGGTCTCTCTTTGATAATACATGTAGCAAGCTAAATATTCTTACGCCTACCATTCCCTTAAAAAAATGGGTAAAATGAAATTCTAACTTATGTGTTGGATTTGCTACAATTTTGTGTTTTCAAACAAAAATAAGCATGAAAGAAGTATCTACCATTGGTTGAGTTTCCATACAACCAGACGGTACATGCTTCTGAAACTATTTGTGGAATCTCAATGTGTTTCATGAAGAGTTGTAGACCAGTTTGACGCCTTGATTGTAGTATTGGTGCATTTTGCAACTACATTTAGTAATGGCTTTATATTGGTTTCCCATTTGTGACCGAGTCAAGATTTGGACTTCTTATCCAAAAGCTTAACATAAAGCTCTTGAAGATAGGAGTTTTCCCCAATAAATGGTTTATCATGATTAATGGCTTATTTACATGTTGGTTGGGAAATGAACTCGTAAATTTAAATTGCTTTTTCAACAAAACCATCGCCTAGATATAAATGTCCATTGATTTGGGAAGATAAAAAATTCCCCAAGACGAACATGCATAAAATTTACCTTATGGTTCACTCTATACTTCATTGGTTGGCCTCTTGGGTTTTCCAAGAGTAGTAATAAAAACAAGGATGTAGAGAGCTATCATTTGAGGAGTTCCCATTGGCACTCAAAAGAATTGATCATTTTTCGCCCATGCCTAGAACCATGCACTAGTTTGGTCGCAATCATGATGGCACGAAGGGCTTCTTTAGATGTCCCATTGAGGTGTTTGACTAGTCTCTTTTATTTTGAGAATATGATACTACGTGTAAAATGCATGGATAAAAGCGCACATACACATACTTGTGTTTGAATTAATTTTGTCTTTCATCGTGTTGGTTAACACTAGTCTTGCATAAACCCCAAAGCATACAAAATAACAAAACGTTTCTTGGTTAGCATGTGTCTATGGGGGGGACTACACTACAAAACTCGTGGTTATAAAAAATTATCAAAGGTGATATAAAAGTATTGTGGTAAACTTGAATTTTAATAAAATGTGTGAAAAAAATGTCTTCAATTCATGGAGGATACATGTCAATGCACATATACAAATAAAGATTTTTGCTTTTATATCATGGTAAATATTTGTTTCCAAAGACAAATTTGAAAGTTAAAGCTTTGGTGCAAAAAAAATCCAAATGGCTACAATGGAAAAAAAATTATACATGATATTTCTTTTCAACTATTACCTTGTGTTGCGAGCATTTCCCTAGAAAAAACCTTCTTATAGTTCGAGAGAGAATGGATTTTATGAGTCTCTCAATGCCACAAGAACCGAATTTCTTAAACTAAATCATTGGGTTCTATTGAGACATGCTCCTGTTACACTTCATGTGTGTCTCGAGCTTTGGGATAAGGCACCTTTGGAAAAAAAGATGAAAAACGTTTAAACTATGATCCTCTCTTTTTCCATTAGTCCATCTCCAATTCTATATTCTTGTAATTGAAGACTATAACTTACATTCTCACACTCCTAGCTCGTTATGGAGACCCATAGAATGTGTAATTCCTGAGTACCTCTCACCCAAATAGGGTAATCCTCTGCCAACGTGAGTAAGCGTGCTGAGGATTCCATAGGGGTGCATCTTGTAGATTATACTTGTCCTCCTACGAATATATCTACCAAATGTCATATTTGATAGCAAGTCTTCTTCACTTAAGACATGCAGTGCATGAAGGGGTTTCTTTAATTCTCGTGTTGAGGGTGACAGAAGTGCCACATTGGGGTGTTTATAGGTGTTTCTATATTCCTTGTATTGAGCGCGATGGCAGGACGACATTAAGCTTCTGCCATCCGTGTTTGAGTTAGACAGTATATCAGCCACATAAAAGACATTGAGACCTCTGTAGATCTCACTTCTCCTTATCTATCAATGAAGTATGCAAGCAAATCTATGTATGTGGGAGAGTGGACACCCTTATTTCACTCTAGTAGTGCTCTGGACCTCACCTGAAAAGCCTTCCTTTGTGCATAACCAACCTAGTACTTGCTCGAACAGCGTTTTGGTGGCCAACTGAGCTCATCCTCCACTTGTCTCAGACTGCTGCTCAACCTCACACACAGGACACTGTCAAATGCTTTGAGAGTGCACTCTATAAAAAGATCAGTCCACTGCAGGATACTGAAACAAATACACAATCTTCAGCTCTACATTAACATTTGGTTTGTAAAAAATGAGCCTAGTTATTAAGTAAACAATCAAGTATATTTTCTGCTTCATAAAAAAAGAGGTCCGAAGAGTGGTCTCCTCATTCACACTGCTCATAAACTTGGCCTGAATGTGTGAAAAACACAAAACTTAAGATTGCTGGGACGACTACTTTATTGGAGACACTACCAACTTCGAAAAATACACCAAACTCACAATAAAATACAAGCAGCCACAAAAGAGCAAAATTTTGCCCGTGTGTTGCAACTTCCCTGGCCTAAAGTAGCAGGCAGCTTGCCAAGCTAAACCATTCATTCCAAGCCATCTACAATAACAAGGCGGCTTGCTGTGAATCCAGGGAGCATTAAATGTGGGCAGCAACAACCTGCTTTTTTCTCATGGAGACAACTCACACTCCCGTGTTTTCAGAGCTTTCATTAGGCCTGTCAAAACCAAGTCCAATTATATGAAAATCTAGGACTAAGTGCACAACAAATCCTTGAACTTCAAAGCGTTGGAACTCAACATGTGCATACTACACGTGATATATGTATGCACACAAATACACATAGTTTGAGGGCATTAAACCTTTCTGGTGTACTAGCATTGTTGCCATTGAATCGACTACTCTCTGTCTTTCCAACAGCTAGTGCCAAAATTTCCGGTGTTATCTCCCAACTTCCACTTTTCCGGCCCCAACTCGACCTTCTCGGGTGAGACCCACTTCTAGCATCCGAAGCTTCTGTTGGGAGGGGCCGACCCATAGCATGGGCCAAAGCATCATCAAAAGAGTCCTTTACTTCCAAACCTAAGTCACTGACCCCGCTTATCCTTCCTTGTCCTTCATTAGCATCAGGAACTCCAGCTTGCCATGAGGATTTATTGCCAATCTCTAACTCTCCACCCCTCTGGCCAGTATGCTGAGGATTCACAACTATCTGACCCGATGTATCCAGCTGCACCTTTGCACGGAAATCATTCTTTGAAGGCTCAACTGGAGTACAGAAAATTGCAAGAAAGTTCTGCATGATTCCCAAGTTATAGGGGTTCACTCTAGTCTCATAACGGTATCTGAAATTCTCGTAAGTAGTCTGCAATCAACATAAAAACCCACTATTTAAGCCAAACTTAAAAAAAAACTATTGTGATAAAAGTGGCTGCTGTAATACCCTCATCTGGGGTTGAGCATAATCTTCTTACACTCCGACTTTTAATACGACTAAACAATGTAAATGGCACAATAGAAGCCAAAGAAGCAAAACTGAAAATGATGTCAACTCCTGCACTGGGGACGGATTGCGCCCACCCCCACCCGCACAATCATATATTATCAAGGAGTATTTTTTATACAAGCTGCACCGGCACTTTGTGCCACATTTCCAATAACAATAGCAATGAACACAGTTACCAAACACGTGTTTGTGTTAATGCCGAGTTCGAATCCAGGTCTAGGACCAAGAGGTCCTGGGTTAAAAACCCCACAAGGTGCTTGCTCGGCGGCATCGTCTACAAGCGGATAAAAAAAAGTGCCTACAACGATTACTACTGGACGATCTTCGGCCTAAGGCTAGTTGGAAAAAAAGAGTCTACAAACTCCAAAGAGCAGCCACGTGCTCTCCAATCCCCAGTGTTGCGTGCTATCCTCCACCGATTTTCATGCACACACATGCAAACAACAAGCCGAGAAATAGAAGAGCGAGTTGACCATGCACACAGATGTAGAATCGGGGTGTCCAGACAAGTCTTCACACAAACCATCTTCTTCACGGGCACCAAATGACCAGCCAAGAGTGAAAGCATGAGGACCAATATTTTCCACAAATAACTCTCTTCCTAGTTGGCATGAGCACCTGTGCATGAGTAGAAGGTAAAGTTTACGGTGACAGAATGGTGCACAGCGGATAGAAAATGATGTTAGGATCAAATCCACCACCTCATCAAGAACTGCTCTATGACCTGAAAATGCAAGTACATCAGTTCAGCCAGCAGGAACAATGATGTCAAGGAACGCCGCACGGATACTGGCATCAGTAGGTACTGTCACAGACGGGCACGTGAATACAAACTATTTGCCAAGACACAAGAATCTTTCAGCATCCATCACATCATAGACATGTTCCAATACATCTGTCACAAATATCAAGAACATATACATCCTGTAAACACCAAAAGATAACCTTGCACATGACGCAGCACTAGGGGTATCTTTATTACCAACAGAGTATTTTCTTGTACAAGATGCAGGTGCCCATGAGTTCATACTCCACCAGCAGCACCAGATTCAAACAAATTAGTGTAATACAAAAAAGAAAACAAACCCTTGGTCACCAACCCAGGCCAACAACAACCGCTCTCTTGATTACCGCGAAGCGCCAGATTGATTACCCTGGCCCCTGTCAGGCCCACCCGAGTGCTAGTACGTGATCACACGCTCTAGCTTAAACCTGTCTTCACAGCTGTTTGCACAACCAGCTATGTTTCAAGCTTTGTGGCCACCCGTAGGTTCCACCAGATCAGACAATAAGACGACCATACTTGCCCCGAACAATGTCCTCTGTGTCTTCGTGACTGAATACAGCCTGCATACTGTCCAGACAGTCCCAAAACAGCAAGTTAACTGCCATCTGGAGTCCTGTATACGAGTCGACCAGCTGTCTAAGGCCTTGTAAGCAATTCGACCAGAAAATAGAAAGAGAAACCCTAGTCAACCAGCTGTCTAAGACCTATAAGCAATTCGACCAGCAGATAGAGAGAGAAACCACAGTCGACCAGCTCTGTAGCCACTGTTTATGAAGTCGTCGACCAACTCTGTGCTCCCTCCACGTGAAATCATCATGCCAAATTTTGCCCTGGAAGTCTGTAGAATCACATGTGTGTGTGGCTTGCCTTGTCCAACACGCCAGGGTTTCCAAAAAAGCAACTTGTGGGCTTTAAAATAGCTCCCCAGCCTCTTTTAGCAACTCATGGGTTTCTGGCCATGTGCCCGGGTGCCCATATTGACATTTGGCCTCGGTACATTATCATAGTCCACCCTAATGTGAACTCATTTATAACCTAATAAGTTTGTATGCCCAGATTTTAATGAGTTTGAACCTGTAACCATAAACTTTAGTAAACAAGGCAATAATATTTAAATAAAGTTAAGTGTACACACTTACCACCTGCGAAACGCACAAAATCACACCCTTGCCAATGAGGTGATAGCTCAAGTGGTGAAGGGGTGAAAAATTGGTAACTACGGGAAGATCTTGGACCAAAGGCCAGTCGAAAAAAAAAAATCACCACCTTAGTCCCAGACAGGTGTGTATATACGTCTCCACAGGGTGTCTAGGTGTCCCCGATGCCCGTGGACTTTCACACGCAAAAATACCAAGCAATGTCGAAGCAACAAAACAAGTACACATGCAAGTGCATTTCATAGGCAGATGCTTGTGCACAATAATTTGGATTAAATCTCCCAACTTGCCATCTTGTACACCAAAATAGTCTTGACCACGAGCGCCGCCCATGCAGGATCCAAGTACTCACAGGAGCAAATACCTTTCTATGAGTTCACATAACACTCACCAGGTTTACCACCCTTCCATGAGTGAGTCCATCATGCTCTTGGATGCTCCCGAGACAAAATCCTAGAGATCCTTCCGCATGTCCCAGCTTTGGAGGATTTTTTACATTCCCCCGTGCTTCTAATTAGTTGCCCGCAGTTGAAAAGCATCCATATAGGTAGTAAGGAGATCCGGGTACTCCTTAAAGTAAGCCTCATTGACCCATTCCGCATCAAGTGCTCAATAGTTTCTAAATTTGACAAGATATCTACAAACAAGCTTGCCACCAACAGCTTTTCGTTCTTTGTGAAAGAAAAGCTGCAAGATCTCATCCACCTTAGGTGGGTCTTCCACTACCGGCTCCACCAGCTCAGGACCAACATACAGTTTCAAGAGGCTGATATGAAAGGCGTTATGTATCCGCCAATGATCTGGTAATACCAATCGGAAAACTACCCCATTGATCTTTTCCAAGATCTGAAACGGTCATAATACCTCCAAGATAGCTTTAGATACATGTCCTCTTTGCCTGTCTTCTTATGAAGGTGAGCTTTTTGGAATTTTAATAAAACCCAATCACCCTCCTTGAATTTGAACCGTTTCCAGTGCTGCAGCTTTCTTATGCTATTCCTAGGATCTCTGTATCACTATCCTAACCTGTGAAAAGGTAGTGTCCAAATCCCTGACATATTGATCTGCTGCAAATATTTCATCCTTGGTGCGTAGAATAGGAGGCAAAATAACTTTTCCATAAACAATTTCAAAGGGCGCCTTACCTGTAAGAGTATGCACCATATTGTTGTAAGCAAGCTCAACAAGTGGTAAATATTTCTCCCAATCTGATTTGCAATCAGAGAATAAGATTTCACCAAATCAAGCATTGCTAAATTTGCAATTTCACATTTGTCTATGGATGATAAGCAGAAGATAAATTCAATTTGGTTCCCATATTATCAAATAGAGCACGCCAAAAGAGACTAGTGGTGCGAGGATCACAATCTCCGACAATCATCTTTGGCATGCCATGATGCTTGAAGATTTGGGCCAAAAATATCTTTGCCATATGCTTTGGTTTTATGCTAGCCCCATCTACTGCTCACTGGACTCTGAGTTCGTACTAGAGATTGAAGATTTGCAGTAAGATTGCCGCATGGCACATCTGGAGGGCTCAATGCAGTGAAGCCATTAAAGGCACCCACACTCTGTCTGCGGAGTCCACGAGGAGCATCTGGCTCGACATCATTCATACCCCCCATGGATAGTGAGCTCTCCTGAGCCACTGGGGGAAGCTGTCTGAATGCAAACCAATCTCCAAGAGACCTAGCCTCAAAGCTCCCCAAGATACATGAGGCCGAGCCCCTACCATGTGACCACTCGATAAACAGATAAGGGGGTTCCAAATCAAGGGCTCTCAAAGGCGCTCCTCAAATGCTACGGGAACTAACTGCTAGAGGGCTGGCATGAGGTGATCCCAAGCTCGTAATAGGCTGGCTACAAATCCATCCTCAAAAGCTGGGCTAAAGCCGCAGGCCCGCATCTCTGTGAAGATCCATCTAGTGCTCTACGGCCAAGGGGCCCCCCATGCTCGGTGTATAGGCTGAAATCTTGGCCAAGAGGAAGTCCTTTCATGGATCGTCGCCTAGAAGTAGTCTCGGGTAGGCCTCCCATCGTTGCCAACCCACAGAAAATTGCCGATCAACTGCTGAACCCGATCAATACAAGCTCGGGAGAAGGCCCAGTAAGAAGTGATGTACCACATGGTGGCAAGAACAACTTGGTTCGCTACCACCACTCGGCCGACTAAGGAAAGCCTTGTTGAACTCCAATATAGAAGCTTCTTCAAAAGAAGAGGGGCTAACTGCTGCTCTGGGGAGATATCGATACCCACCTAGCATCCACAATAATGGATTGGAGTGCCCCCCAAGATCCACTGGAAAGCCTCAACTAGACACCAAGTCGGGACGGTTGGAGAGCCAACCCAAAATCCACACCACTTGTGCCAGTTGATCTGCGCTCCTGATGCGCAACAGAAGATCTCTATCACCTCTACAAATCTCTGAAGATGCCCCATATCTCCGGATAAGTATGTTGAGGTGTCATCTGTGAACTCTAAGTCTAGCAGCTTCTCTTGAGTACGGATGGGGAGACGCAATCCCTGGAGCCCAGTCTCCTGAGTTGAGAGAAAACACCTCATGGCCTCGGCGACGAATAAAAAGAGAGAGTGTGCTATAGGGCAACCTTGCCGGACCGAGCGAGAAAGGGAGAACCAGTCACCTTTGGCTCCCTGGATGAGAACCTCATTGTGAGAGGCCGGGTAGAGTCCGAAAACACCACAGATCCACTCCTCCAGAAAACCCATCTCTATCATAGGCTTTCTCGAAATCGAGAAAGAGCACAATGAGATCCTGTTGTCCGCATCTTGGCTAAAGCTATCACCTCCCAAAAAGTGAAGATGTCCAGAATGTCCGATCCTGAACAAAACCTGTTTGAGTATCATGAATCAAGTAGGGGAGGACGGGATGATGGCCTTGGCCAAAAAATCTTGTAGGTGGTCCCGAGGAAGGTGATGGGTCTCCACTGCCAAATCTCTAATTTGTCACCACCCTCCTTCGGAATCAAGTGAATCAGACCCTCTGAAAGCCTCTCTAGCATGGCGCTCGTCATCCGTGGTCATAATCTCGTTGAAGGCTGCTCAAAGGCCGCCTTCCATGAGATCCCAATGACGAAGAAAAAATGAGGCTGGAAGCCCGTCTCCTCCCGGGCATTTTCCCCTAGGAAAATGCCATCAAGGCATCCACCAGCTTCTCAGCTAGGAAGGAAGTCAATAGGAAAGTCCGGAGAGTGGGGGAAACCACCTCTCTCATGTGCCGCTAGACCCGCTCTCACGCATCCACCACCTGTGAGGATAATGGGCACCCGTTTTTTGAGAAGGGATCTCAAAAAATTTGTGGATATGGCTCTCACATTGGGGGGGGGGGGTTCAAAAACAATGGCAATAGCCAACGAGGGGAGCTATACAATCTACAAGGATTGGATGCTATAAGTGAATTTAAAGAGCTGCCGTATATAGTGAAAGCTGAAGTAGGAAACTGGTCGACTGCTCCACGACCTACTAAACAAGGATAAAACCTAATATATGGAAAAAAAACCCCAATACACTGAGATGCACAATATTCTAACACCCCCTGTGCATCTCTTAGTGAGCAAGAGTATGAAGAAGATAAACTGATGAAGATGCAACCATGGACCCTCCAATATTGCAAATACAGGAATCACCTTGGAGAGAGCACCTGCCGACTTGTTTCCTCGAAACACAATGCCACCATGAACAACAAAGAACTTTGCTTGGCTCTGAATCCCCACTCCAAGAATAAGATGATGAGCTGCTGGACACACTGCGCCCATTATCCCCTGACACTGGACGGTGAACACATCACGTCGCAAAAACTCGAACAATGAACTCGGAACAGATCATGTCTATAGTCTTTGCTACACCAAAGATGACCTTGTCTTGCCAGATTTTTAATGCTTGGAACTCCAATTCACAATTTCCATGCACCAAAAAATGGAGCTGCTACCAGCTCCCTATCCTGCCCACAAGCCTCCTCTAGCTAGAAGCACATGGGGGAAACATCATGTATACTAGAGAAGTACACCATCTTGGTCCTCCCGAGTTGGAATCGCCCTGGGAGCCCTAGATGAGTTACTAGAAGTATCTGAATCACTGTCTCGTGTCATGTCTTTGCCCTTCTTCTGAGATGAAGACTTGCCCTTGGTCTTGTCCTTCTTCTTGGACAAACAATCCTTAGGCAGATGTCCTCTCTTCTCGCGTGAAAAGAACCGACTCCGACCTTTCTTCTGAACTGAAGTAAGTGCTTGATCTAAACTATTAAGAGACCCCCTGATCTTACCCTGAGAAACGAGGATAGACTCGTTGTCCAAGAGAAGGTCATCAAAATCCAGTTGAGTGGTGGTGACCTGGCATCTCAAAGCCTGAGAAACCACATCATACTTTGAGAGAAGCTTGGTGAGAATAAGTGTAGCGAACTGAGCAAAGGCCAAAGCAGCACCCATTGCCAGTGGATAACCTTGGCCTTCATGAAACGATTGCATAGAACTGCCAACACGAAATAATATACCATAGAGTTGCCCTTGCAAAGTTATTTTTTTTTTCCGAGAAAAGATTCTCTCATTAGTTATATAAAAAAACGCTCGTAGGGTTACAAAAGAACCTCTCCTGCTCATAAGAAAACAGAGCAGAGATCCAAGCAAGGTAGCTAGGGAGACTCTCCCTAGGTGCAAAAAAGTACAAATATCAGTACAAAGAACTGAGGGGCTATATCATACAATAGGAGGGAGGAAAAGCCAAACAGGTGGCCTGTAGTGCCAGTGGGGGGAACCCGCGTGTAGGGTATAGAAGGGGCCGTTGCGCCAAGTGGTGTGAAAGGTCTGGCGCCGCAAGATCGCCTCATCCGAGTCGCCCTGGATGCGGTCATACTGTCCTCGCAGGGTGTGGATCAACTCCTGCCAAATCCCCCAAACAGTCTCTGCTGGTGGCTCCAGTCTCCCCTCAAAGGCCCTGAAACACCGGGCTCTCCAAGTGAACCAGATGGTGAGGCTGCTGAGGAGCTCCCATCGTAGATCCCTCTCCTGTGTCCAACTGGCGAACGAGAAATCCGGTGAAGGAACAAGGCGAGGCTGGCCCCTAATGAATCTGATGGCCTGGCTGTCCTGCTCCGTCTCATATCCCAGAGCAGGCCCTGACGAAGTCGACCAAGCAGCGGCACCGCACGTATACATGCCCTCTGGAGAGAGGGGGGCCAGAATGCACAGCATCCGCAGCCAAATCTGTTGCACTTGAGGACAGTCCCATAGGCAATGTCTCTGTGTCTCCAAAGGGTGGCCGCATCGGACGCAGGCCGCCTGAGACCACTGTAGACAAGCCAGGTGCCAATTGCAGAGCCCCTCTGGGCAACCAGTCACTGGAAAGTTGAGATCCTGCGTGCCTGTCGACTAGCCCAGAGCCTAGTCCAAAATCCTCCAGGAACTCCTCTGAGAGTCCCTGTAGCCGCCAATGCTCCGATGCAGCTGGAGAGACCATCCTCCTCGCCGTCAAAATATGTCTCCCCAACAGAACAGTGTATTGGAAAAAGGTGATCTCTGTGGCCTCGGGGGATGCATAAGGATCATGCCACTCGTACTCGCCAGGATCCCACTGGAGCCGGGCCAAGGGGCGCGCTGCATATGCCCATATGCGCCAATCAGAGTCCACATCTACAGGGTCTGGATCAATATGCCACTTCCGGGAAGCGGCGGCCACTACCCGTATCCTCTGAAAGATGCACTCTGCAACCAAAGGCGACTCCGCCTCCACTCTCTGAAGTCTGCCCTCATCCTGGATCTCATAGTAGAGGCATCTACCATCCTCAGTGCAAGCTCTGACAGCAATCAGGATCTCCAACTGTGTAAAGGCTCCCATCCACCGTGGGGCCACTGGCTCGAGAGGTGTGAACGACTCCTCTGTGAGTGCCTCCTGAATGTCATCCCTCATAATCAGCCCCCTCTGAAGTGACTCAGCCTCTCCACCTGGATCTCCTCTGGGAGACTGCAGAAGACCTGCCACTCTCCAAAACTACGAGCTGGGCCTGCCGCCAATGGTCCCCAGGCTAGACGAGGCCGAGAACCCAGCATATGACCCTGCTCAGTGCGTACCGCTGGGCTCCAAATGAGCGGCTGTCTGGCCCGCTCCTCATCACAAGAAGGTGGTCTCTGAGAGAGCCCTGGTCTCAGCAACTCCCAAGCTCGCAGGATCAAATTTGTCCTCCCATCCTCTATTGAGGCCTGTCCTCCTTATCTCTATGAAAATCCATCGTATCTCTGGTGCCCAAGTGCCCCCGGAGCCCTAGCCTGCAGCCGCCGCCGCTGAAAAAGAAGCTCTTTCCAAGGCTCAGCGCCTGGAAGCAGCCCCCGAACAATAAGCTTCCCCAATAAGGCTCTACTCTGATCAACTGGATCTATAATGCCCAAGCCCCCCTGGGCCAGCGGAAGTGTGATAACTGCCCAAGCAACCTTAGCCCGGGCTGGCTGACCATCCCGCCCAGACCAAAGAAAGTTCCTGATCAGCCTCTGTACCTAGCTGATGCAAGAGCTCGAGAAGATCCAACAAGACGTGATGTACCACATGGTCGCTAAAAGCACCTGATTTGCCACCACCACCCTCCCAGCCAAGGATAGCCGAGCTGTACTCCAATACAAAAGCTTCTTCCGAATGCTCAGAAGAAGCGGGGCAATTTGCTGCTCAGGTGACAAATCTAGTCCAATCTGGCATCCCAAATACCACACTGCTGTGCTAGGAGGAATCCATCTAAAACCCGGGTCTGGGCTCCATGCCGGAGTGGGAGCGCTACTGATCCAAAAGGCCACTGTCTTGCACCAATTGATCAATGCTCCCGAAGCTACACTAAAAACCTGAAGCGACTGCTCTGCCGCTGAAGATTGGCCTCCTGGCCATGCAAAAACAAACCCGTGTCTGCAAGCATCCCGAGCCTCAGTGGCTGGCTCCGCTGAAAGCAGGTCTCTATAGAACTCAGTGTGGCAATGGCTCTGATCTCCCCGGGCTCAGTGGCTACCAATCCGTCTTGCCTCCTGAGCTGGCGAACTCCTGCTCGAGCATGGCGAGGTCCAGTAATCTCAAAAAACTCCCCAGTCACTCTATCACCAAGCTGCGTCCACTGAGAGGCCTGGCGACGATAGTAGAACTCATGTCTCTGCTCCTCTGCCTCTCTAACCTCCTGGCTCAGCTGGGACGCCACCCACTCACATGAAGGCTGCTGCTCCTGAAGGCACTGGAGCGAAGCAAGGCTATGTCTCAACCGACACTCCCGCTCGCGAGTCTCTCCCAGCCGTGTCAAGGCTACAGCATGCAAAAAAGAGCTGAGCTCGATGAGTCCCTGGGCACACTGGCCTGCTGCATTTTGGTCAGAGCTCTAGCTATCATGCCATATCCTCTCAATGTCCTCAGAAAGACTAGGATCTGTAAGTACCCTCTCTGGGATCATCAACTGCAAGCTGGTCTCCAGTGTCCTCTCCTCAAGTGTCAAAATAACTGGCGCATGGTCTAAAAAAGAGGTGCCAGCGAGAATGCCAACGGAACCCCCACGCTCCCCTAACCTGTCGCTTTGTCATAGGCACTTTGCCAACTCTTGGTATCTGCTCAATTCCAGATGTAATGACACGAACAGAATTTCCATCGGAGTCGGGCCAAAAATAGCCACTCTCCTAAATTATAGGAGTGTGGTCCTTTGTATTCTAGGATAATCCCCCATTCCCAAAGCTTGTACTTTGCAAATATTTAGACATCCTAGAGTCCACCAGACTCCTTTCATACTGGGAAATGTCCAGGCTGGTGACATCCTCCCCAACTTCTTAAAAGTTGTCCTCATCTTTAAGCTTCAAGCCATATATTCAAGATATAATCATGTCCCATCAAGTGGGCGAGACGAGACAGTCTCAAAAATCCAATATATCTAAAGAATCCATGTCCCAAAGAAATGGGTGAGACTAAATAAGTCTCCATAATACCAATATCAAAATCATGTCCCAAAATAAATGGGCGAGAATTCCATGGAAGATATGCTAGACACAGGCACAAGAGTCAATTGTGTCTCAATCACCAATATCAATGAGATAATCATATGCCAATGAAAATCACCAACCAAGTGCTAAGACACTTAAATAAGTGCCATGCACAAGAAACTAGTGTCTCGCACAAAAACATGTGCTATGCACACAAACTGGTGCCATTCAAGAGCACAAACCATGGTGACAGAAAAGCTGGATCTCCATAGTTCTGGCAATCCTTTCTCCCAATTCCAACACTTCCCATGTTCTCCCATACAATCCCAACTCTGATCAACAAGCATGGTGTGGAAACAATGAAACACTCACTCCACAATCGCAATACGAATCCACGTGTATGGTGGAGTGTTCATTGAATTGCCTTCTCACAATCCCAACATGAATCCACATGCATGGTGAGATGAACAATGAACCTCTTGGCCTCTGTATGGGGAGATAGTGATTCTAATATGGCATAAAGATAAATAAATCCATGTCCCAAATAAATAGGTGAGACAAAACAGTCCCATAAGTCCAGATATCATAATCCAAGCTCAAAGCACACAAACATGTGCCAATCCACATGACCCTTGGCGTACACATAAGTCCCTTGCCAACCAGGTATCATGTCCACTTTACCACTTGCACTCTGTGTTGGTACTTTGACCACACACCTTGGATGAGAGGTGGGCTCAAGTAACAAGATAAAACAATCACTCGCAGGCATAAATAGCCTGGTGTTCCATAAGCATTTCTGCTACACATAGTTTATAGGCATTTCGGCCACCAACTCACTCTACCCTCTTAAGTGCCCATGTTCCCTTCCATCTGCTCTCTATTGTTCCACCCATACAAGGTAGAAACAATCTTCAAGAGAGCATGTAGGACAAGAGAACACTACACAGGGTATGTTGTGCTTGACACTACCATCTGAAGTGCCCATGTTCCCTTCCATCTGCTCTCTATTGTTCCACCCTCACATGGTAGAAACAATCTTCAAGAGAGCACATAGGACAAGAGAACACTACACAGGGTATGTGAACAATGAGTTTCATAAGTCCAATGCATCCCAAATAAAGGGAGCCAAAAAGAATAATCCATAAACCTGAGGATAGATCCAAATCCCTAGAAAAGAAGTCCAGGAATCCACAGACTTGTATACCATACCTCTTAACCACACACCTTGGAGTAGAGGTGGACTTTATCCATAAAAGCATCATATCCATGAGATATTCAAAGGTTTCTTCTCTATAAACTCGGACAAATTCGTCCATAGAAATTGCTTGTGAAGCCCAATATCTATATAAATCTCGTCCAAGAAAGAAATCTCCATAGATATAATCCATGCCATTAAAGGGAGCCATGAAAAGAATTCATAAATCCTTAGATCAACAAGCTGTCTACTGCTCATGCTCTTGCTTCATAAGCTATGAAGCGGCTGGCCATGCTTAACAGCAATGATGGTAAGTGTGGTCCCCACTTGAGATCTTCTCTCTTCCTCATTGATAGAAGGAAGCCTCCGCTTCCAAGGAAGCCTATGCTCTGATACCAATGTAATTCGCGACGCAGATGCCTGGGGGGACTAGGGCCTTTGACACACTTGTTGATACCATCAATGCATATTAAAACATTTAAACATGGCCACAACCTTAACACATATCCATCATCACTTTGCATAAAACATAAAGCTAGACAAAACATCCACAAATGCTGAAAATGGAGCTTCCACGTGTGACACCGCATAGAGGCCAGAATGGGCCGACCCCCCCCCCCCCCTTAAAGTATTTTATTACCCAAGGAGAATAATATCATGTACAAGATTTGAGGGCTTTACTCTCCCCACGAGAGATGCCGGATTATCCATATACAAATGCCATAACACAACCCAACACGAGGCTACCAAGCCGGCGCATAGGCTGTAGAAATGCCAAGCCAACAATATAATCCATATACCTCCGTGGGTATTGATTCTTCCCCAAAAACCACGGGTCTTCATGCAATAGAGCTGGTACAGCAAGTACAACTCTCCATTCAGCCGGTACAACGTAGGTACAATGGCTAGTACAACAGGTACAGTGGTTGGTACAGCCAATACGATGGCTGGTACAACAAGTACAAATGTTGGTACAACATGTATAGTGACTAGTACAATAGATACAATGGCTGGTACAACAAGTACAAAAGTTGGTACAATCGGTACAATGAGTGGTACAACAAGTACAAGGACTGGTACAACCAGTGCAATGGCTAGTACAACAGGTACAAAGGTTGGTACAACAAGTACAATGGCTAGAAATCATAATAAATGATTAAATACCCTTGCCTTCAGTATTTCTTCGCGATGGAAGCCTCCAAAACAATCCCCAACAGCCGGTATTCTTCATGGTAAGCCTTCAAGAGAGAGAGAAAGAGAGTAGCCATCATTAGGGAAGCCTTCAACGGTGGTAGAGGCTAGTGTGCAGCAAGAGAGCCTCCATTAATGAAGAGAGAGGACTCCAATTTATAGATTTGGGCCTCCCATGAGCTAAAATGGCAAGAGAAGGCTACAATGACAAGTGGAGAGCCACACAATAGCTGAAGTGACAAGTGTGAGGCCACTTGTCTCACTTTGATCCACTTTCTAACAAGTGTCAGGCCACTTGTCTCACTTTGGTCCACTTTCTTGCCACATGTCCCAATCTAAGAGATGGGTCCTTCCATAAACTTTATCTCTAAAAATATCCCAACTGGTAGACATTTTGTCATAGGCACTTTGCCAACTCTTGGTATCTGCTCAATTCCAGATGTAATGATGCGAACAGAATTTCCATCGGAGCTAGGCCAAAATAGCAACTCTCGTAAATTTTAGAAGTGTGGTCCTTTGTATTCTAGGATAATCTCCCATTCCCAAAGCTTGTACTTTCCAAATATTTAGACATCCTAGAGTCCACCAGACTCCTTCCATACTGGGAATTGTCCAGGCTGGTGACATAAATCCTTATGGATGAACTAGATCCGCATATTCAGCTTCCAATGGGCATAGTTGGTTCCGTCCAACTTGTCATCCTTGTTCGTAAGGGGGGGGAGCCATATCCATAGCAACAAAAGTCCACAAATCTCAGCACTCCAACAAGACTCCTCTCGAGCACTTTCCAACGAAGTGAGGCACGAGGACCAATCAGACCCCTCTCAAATCTGAGAGAGAAAGAGGCTGGACAGCAGAAAAACAGTCCACCACAAAACACACCAAAAACACCCACGAAAGGGGGAGAAGCCGAGGAAGAGAGGAGGGATGTCACAGCCGCTTGCTGAGCACCTCCGCACACGAAAAATACACCTCCAAGTGCTGGAAAACAAAGAAAACAGCCCTTTCACCACGATCAAATGCTGAAAATAAGCACCAGAAGCTTGCTGACAATGCTTGGCACAAAGCAGCAGCAGCAGGATAGGCCGGGGAAGTGAAACGCTGATGAAGAAGAGCGCCAGGAGCAAAAAACGCAGCTATGTAATGAAAACGCAGCCACTGAATCAGCACCAGAAAAAAAAATGCAGCCAAGGAGGAGAGAAAGGGTCGCTATGATGAAGGGAGAACCTCAAGCGATTGATACCATGTTGGAGTATGCACAGGCGGAAGCATAGACAAGAAAGAGAGAGAGAAAGAAAGAAAGAAAGAAAGAAAGATATATTAAGCGTCTACTAAAGACCCAATGGGCCTATGAGACCAAAGTGATACAATAATGTCCCTGGCATATCTCATCATGGAATGGAAAATAAAACAGAATGAAAACATAAATATAGCTATCTCACTGGGGTGATACAAAACTGTCCATGGAAACTCGTCATGGAATATTGAGAACATAAAAACATGGGAGTAACCTCAGCTCCGAGTAGATGGTATTACCACTCTCCAAAATGTCAAGCATGGGGCTGACGAGTATGACCGAGAGGTCTCCCTCAGCTATGTCATGTGGAAAGGTAGCTCGATGGCGGTGGAGCATGTCCTAGATCTGGAGAGCTGATGAGGTGATCGTGGCCGACGGGGGGGTCGAGGGCGTTGGGCACATTGGAGTGCAGAGGCTTGGTCCGAGGTAACTCCTCTCGGGCGAGGTAGGTTCCGAGCAGCTCGTGGAGGGTCCACAAGATCCACTGTGTCGGTGTCCTCCACCTCCTGGGCCCAGAAGAAACTGGTGATGGTTGGCTGTCAAGGGAGGGGGCGGGGTGGCTGCGGCTTGTGTCTCAAGAAGGTGTCCCTGTGTCTGCGGAGCTCAAGCAAGAAGAGGCCCAGGCAACGCTGGTCCTGGAAGTCAATGATCTTGGAGAGTGGACCGAATCCCTCACGAAATAGACACTGAAACCTCCGGCGGATCTCATAGTATATTGGGCAGTGGCATATGTAATGCTCCTCCGTCTCAACCTCTGTGTGGCATAGTTGGCAGATCCTCTCCTCTCTGGGTTTGCGTACAAGCTTCCCGGCTCTGAAGATGCACTCAGCTCTACCTGTCTCCACTTTGAGGCGGTGGGAAGAAACCCGTATTTGGCCAATCGCAATCCGCATGGCATGGGACATGTGAACACTCAAGTAGCCCGACTGCTGGATGAATCCATCCTCAATGAGTGTGAGGAATTGGTCTTTGTAAAAGTGCATCTTCGTGGGGAGCTCCGGGGGTGTGATCCATGTGCAATGTGTGTAGAGGCTAAGAAGATCTGACCGGATAACCCGGTTGGTATCCTCGTGAGACACCGGAAAAAAGGGGAGTCCAAACTGTATTGAAGGGGAGGTAGGCGGTCCATGCAGAGCCCATATACTAAGAACCAAGTGGAAACTAGTGCATACCATACTCTAGAATGCCCCTCAACTGCTAGTTGTCTGGAGGACTCCAGGGCAAGCCTCGGGTACCTGTGGGGATCCATGTGACTGATGCGATGGAGGTATGTGACTGTCTGGAAGAGTGCCTCCACTACCATCGGGGCTGCAGCAAACTCTGCCTGGATAATCTGGTGTGGGACTGATGGTTTGCTGCAGATCATACAGGAGAACATCATGACCTGGGGCCTCTCAACTAGCTGCCAATCCTCATCGGATAAATCTGGCACCCCAGAAAGCTGCTCCATATATCAAGGCTGGTGTGACAAGGGTGTCAAAAAGCTAGCCCTTCGTCTTGGGCTCCTAGAAATGTGCCTGGAAGCACTGCCACTCAAGTAAGCTCAAGGCTGCATATCCCCGCGTCACTCTGGCATGTGCTGCGGGAAGCATGGTAAAGCGTGGGCCACTGAAAGTGACACCAAGGTAGACATAAGATGAGACAATCTCCACAGGATCCCCTCTATATGTGAAGCTCAATCTGGATGTGACGGGGCGAGAGGTATTGAAGACCATTACCTTGGTTTTACCAAGGTTAACAGAGAGGTCCCGCTGAGTGCAAAAGTCATGTAAGGCATCCAACTGTCTCTGAAGCCCTTCGGTTGAGTCTAAGAGGAGGACGATCTATTTGCATAAAGTAGTATGGGGATCCATATGCCTGCCAATGTGGGACCAGCCCCGCCTAATCCATCAATGAAGCTCGAGATCTCATCAATGTAGAGGCCGAAAAGAGTGGGTGATAGAGAGCAGCCCTGTTTCACCCCAATAGTGCTAGAAATCTCCTGTGATGTCCTCCTGGGGCTCTCACTCGTCTGATGAAGGACTCATAGAGGGCGATGATGCTCCAAATCATGTCAAATGCGACTCCGATCTCCTGTAGACAGTGTAAGAGACGGGCTCGGGGTACAGTATCAAAAGCTTTGCGGAAATCCACAAAGCAGCAGTAAATCCTCTGGTGTCGTGCTCTACCCTCCTCGATGATGGCACGGAGGGTGAAGATGTGGTCAAGGGTAGAGTACCTCCTCTGAAAGCCAGCCTGTCCTGAGGCTCTGCATCCCTGGGTCTCTGCAAATGAACCGAGCTCCGCCTCTAGCATTGATCCATAGAGTTTGGCCAATGAGTGGCCAATCATGATCGCCCTGTAGTTATTAGGAACAAGTCGATCTCCGGCTTTGAGGATGGGGGTGATGGTGTTGGTGGACCAAGAGGGTGGAAATCCTTCACAAAGGGCTCTATTGAACATGTAGGCTAGTAGGGGCGTTGGGGTATCATGGGCATGCGAGATGTACTCGGCAGTGAGTCCCTCGTGATCTTGGGCTCGCCCCCCCAGAGCCATGTACTCCTGATGTGCGGGTCTCGCCTCAAAAAGCTGACTCCCACTCATACCCGGCTATATATGGTAAGCCCCTCTCAGGGCTCTGATGAGTCTCTGTATTAAAAATGGCATCCCTGCCTGTGAGAATCTCGCTCAAGCCTCCTGGATCCAACCACAGCATGCCATTGCAGTTCCATACTGCCAACCCAAAGTGTTTGGTCTCATAGACCCCACGTCCCTATTTGGGACGACGCTCAGTGATAATGACTCTACCATCTTTGTAGATAGCCCACTTGCCTGCTCTCTGTAGGCCTCATGAACAGTCACCGTCGCGTCACGCCGGTGTGCCACCTGTGCTCGAGTGGGATCATCTCCCATGTACACCTGTGTGCCATTTCTGCCCGGAGTTTCCCTATCATTGGGGCAGCTTCTGGCATTCCTGTTTGTTGCAGCTGGGTCTCTTTCAACATCTGAATCACCTCTTCCTGGTGGTTCACTTGGGCTGTCAGTTCTTCAATCCTGTTGTTCTTTCTCTATATCTCCTTGCGGAGGCCTTCCAACTGTTTTTCATGTTGGTTCAGAACCCTGTCCAGCACCTTCTTTTGTTCGCCCAGTAATTTCTTGGTGTTGTCCTCCACTGTCTTGATGTATGCCTCCAGCTCTTGTAGGTTCATTGTGCTATTTCTGTTGGGTGTTGGACTCACACACTCACACACACAAACCTCCACATTAGGGTTAGGTGCAGGGTAGAGAAGCTCACACACAGAAATGAGAGAGAGAGAGAGAGAGAGAGCCAAACGTGTGGTATCCACAAAATGCATGTCAACCCTTGCATGTGTGCCACATCCATATAATATAGAAGTACAAAATATTATATGAGTGTCCTTTCACACTTGATGTCCAAGGGGAAAAACCACATGGGAAAAAGTGCCCTTGGTTAAGCCCTGTTCACACATAGCACTACCATAAGTGAGCATATGCCTACAAATCCCCCCTGTAGTGGAAGTGTGAACCTATATGAATCTGTACAAGGTAGCAGATCACTCTCTGTATGAGAGTAAGCCCAAAGCTTTGCGGAAAGCTTCAAACTTTTCTCGAGGTAAAGCCTTTGTGAATAGATCTGCAACATTATCCTGTGTAAGGCAATAAGATAAACTGATCTCCCCTCCATGTAGCCTCTCTCTGACATAGTGATAATGAATCTCTATGTGCTTGGTACGTGCATGAAATACTGGATTTCGTGCCACGGCCATAGCACTCTGGCTATCAGTGAGAATGGTGGTGGGTGTCTGCTGACACTCACGAAGATCAGCCAATAGTCTCCTCAACCATACACAATCTACTGTAGCTGTAAAGACTGCCCTGTACTCAGCCTCACAAGTAGATGTAGCAACAGTGGGTTGCTTTTTACTCAACCAAGATATGCATGAACTGCCAAGAAAAAACAATTCCCACTGGTGGATTGCCTGGTATCATAATCTCCAGCCCAATCTGAATCGATGTATGCATAAAGCTGCAAGCTGTCCCCCCTGGGATAGAACAAACCAAGATCCAGGGTACCCTTAAGATAACGAAAAATGCGTTTGACTACTTGCCAATGCTTTGTGCCTGGGCTGTGCATGAATTTGCTCAACAAAGACACCCCAAAAGATATGTCTGGCCTCGTGTTACACAAGTAAATGAGGCATCCCACTGCCTGGCTGTAAATGCCGACGTCAAAAGGCTCTCCAATATCATGCATAGTAAGCCGTACACCTGGTTCTACCGGAGTAGAAATGGGCTTACATTCATCCATGTGAAACCTTTTTAGCAAACTTTTTATGTACTTAGTTTGCTGCATAACAATGCCATCATCTGTATGCATAAACTGTATGCCGAGATAGTAGTGTAAAGGCCCCAAATCTGACATATCAAATTCAGCTTTCAAATCAGCTTTGAAATCTGAAATTTGTGCTTTGCTTGTACCTGTAATGAGCATGTCATCTACATACAAGATGACTATGAGAATATCGGCATCGGTTTTCTTCACATACAATGTGCTTTCAGCTGGACTATTCTCATAACCTTGGCTGCATGTATCTTATCATACCAAGCTCTTGGTGCTTGCTTTAATCCATACAATGCTTTGTGCAACCTGCATACTTTATGTTCCTCACCAGGAACTACAAAACCAATGGGCTGATTTACATATACTTCCTCCTGTAAATCCCCATTTAAGAATGCAGTTTTGATGTCCAATTGATACACTTTCCATCCTTTATGTGCAGCCAATGCAATCACTGATCTTATTGTGGTCATTCTGGAAGTAGGAGCAAAAGTCCCTTCATAATCTATTCCCTTTTTCTGGGAGTAGCCTTTAGCCACAAGTCTTCCTTTGTACCTGTCAATAGTACCATCAGACTTTCTTTTGACTTTGTACACCCACTTTGTTCCAATTACATGCTTGCCTTTAGGCAATTCCACAAGATCCCATGTATTGTTCTTCATTATAGAAGAAATTTCATCTTGCATAGCTTGCAACCAATACTCATTCTCATGTGCTTCTTCATAAGAAGAAGGCTCTTCTGAATCAAAGAGACCACCCATTGCGAATGCAGACTCCCCACTATGTACATTCAAAGCATGGCTGGAACTAGCCCTTGTTCTACCTGTGAGTGGAGCTGCAAGTTTGCTTTCTTGCAAAGTTTTCAGCAACCATCTTGGCACTGACTTGGCTGTGTCTATGGCTGTTTGCTCTTCCCTGACAAGATCTTCCACTTCTTCCATAGAAGGGGGCTGAATGGCTGGCTGGTCTACATGTTCTACATGTGGATTTTCTTGTGTAGGGGCTGGCTGATCTGAATCCCCCCTAATTGCAATGGGTAAAAGTCCATCGAACATGTCCGGCAAGCCTCTATCATTGCTTTTATACAAGCTGTACATGGGCTGTTCTGAATTTTCAGCAAATACCACATCTCTACTGACAAAAATCGTGTATCGTGTTCCAGAAGTGACTATTTCATAACCCTTTGATGGGTCTTTTACCAAACACTTCCCATTTTCAAATTCAACCTTTAAACCTTGGTCGTTTATGGCTGAGACGGAAAGCAGATTTTTCTTTATCCCTGGAACATACGATACATTTTTCATACATATATTGGCACCATTGGCTGCAATAAGTATGACATGACCAATCTTTACTGGATATGTGGTATGATCTGCACATGACACAGTGCGGCCATTTGAAGCATAAAGCAAGTGCTGAAATACATCTTTGCATGAAGTGATGTGGCTCGAAGCACCACTATCAAAATACCATGATGCATTCTGTCTGTCAGATGCAATGCAAGACATATCAGTGTCTAAAGCACTTGGTGTGTCACTAGTGCATGTGACCAAAAAAGTGTACTCTTTCTGGATTACATTAGCTGATTGCTGTGCTTTGTTATCAGAAGAGTCTGCTACTGCACTGCCTGCTTCTTTCCTTTTCTCTTTTGCAATCCGCTTCCTACATTCACTCATGTAGTGTCCAGGCTTATGGCAGTAGTGACATTTGCCCTTCTTTTTGGGCTTGTTTGCATCCCCTTTGTCAGACTTTTCACCACTAGAAGAGGGCTGTCCATGAGCAGCCTTGCTAGGCTGTTGTCCCCCATGCCTAAAGCTCTTTGCTTTACCTTTATCCTTGGCTGTAAATGCCTTTTCTCCACCACGGTTGCTCGATAAGTTTGCTCTTGTTTGTTCTTCCTGCAAGAGTAAACCCACGAGCTCTTCAAAAGTGACGAGATCAGCACCTCCTCTCATTGAGAGGTTGAGAGAGGTGTGAAAGCCCAAGTAGGAAGGCGGTAAAGAATGAAGAGTGTTGGTGACCATCTCTCTGTCTGGGATAACCTCATCAATGTTGAGCAATTGTTCCTGCAAATCTTTCACTTTGGTGAGATGATCTGCCATGGAGTCTCACCCTCATCCATAGAAAGAAGATCCAATTGCCTATTCAAGTAGGCAACTCTTGCCTCGTTGCGTACCTGATACATTGCTTCCAATGTGTCCCATGCAAGCTTCGATGTCTTGCATAAACGAATGTGCGGAATAATAGTCCTTTTCACTCAAAAGGGCTATTAATGACATGGCCTGTGCATCTCTAGAGTCCCATCTCTTCTGCTCTTGTGTGGGAGCAGGATCTACATCAGGAGCTCTTTGAGCACCTCCACTTTGAGGCATGGCTGGCTGTATGGTAAGTGGGCGTGTGTCATCACCACACACGATGCCCCAAAGCCCTTTGGCTACCAGCAAATTACGGATCATGAAACTCCAGAGGGAGTAGTTAGATCCATCCAGCTTGTCCTCCTGGGTGAGCACACCAAATACATCTGTAGCATTCTGTGCCATGTCAACAAAATATATCTGCAAGCAAACCAAAGCAAGTGTAAACCTGCACCAAATTGTCCAATTACACACAATGTGTATACATACGCGACAAATCGCAGCTGTAATGCCCAATTACATGCCCCGATCTGAAAATCCCCAATTTTTATGCACTCCAATCGCTTCAATGTGCATCTAATTGGCCAATTTCCACAAAAGCTCCCAAATTTCTGCAAATGAAAGAGATTCAATTTGCTGATTTTGACCTCAATTTCGAAAACCCCCAAATTGCAGGCAAAGCAAAATGCCCAATTTTTTCAATTTGTCCTGAAATTGAGAAATCCCCCAAATTGTACCTGCAATTTTCCTTTCATTTTGACTTGCACAGAAGTGTCTGCAAAATCTGCATATGACCTGCACTGGAATGGCTGCAAAATCTGTATTTGTATTTGACCAAAAATTTGTACAGAATAATACCTTCGTGCAAAGGCAGCAGGCTTGGAGCAGACAGTTGAGTAGAGGGAGCCAGCAGAGCTGGAGACTCAACGATGAGGAAGACACAAAGCTGCAAATGTCGAGGAGGTCTGCAGGGCGGCAGAGGACTGTCGGCAGGCCGAGTTGGAGCTAGAGCGCACTAATATGCAGACGGGGGTTGCAGGGAGTCAGCAAGCTGTCGGGCCAGTCGTATGCAGGCCCAGGTACATGTGTCCGGCCCCAGCCAGAGGCGGGCGAACAGCAAACACAAGCAAGCACGGCGCTGGACTTGGCAAGTTGAACAGTCGGGAGCCGGTAACGGAAGGTGCTGGACTCGCTGGCGGTGAACGAAGGCGACGAGGCAGTCGTGGGCTAGCACAGAGGGCACAGGGAGCGAACAGAGGCACGGGGTGCCTGGAGTCGTCGACGCAGGACGGCCGGAGCAGGAACGGCGACGGGTGCCGGTCGAGACGGAGCAGAGACAGCCTGAACAGAGGAGCAACGGCCAGAACGGAGGGGCGTCGATGGACGTGGTCGGCCGGAACGGAACGGTGAGTCGAGACGACGGTGGGCCGGCGCTGCTGTGACGGAGCGGAGGCACGCCTGGGCGGCGACGGCTGGAGATGGAAGAGACGCCCGCGAGCTGGGCTCCCCACTAGTGCCGCCCGTTTCTGGCGGCCGGACGGTGGAGCAGCGAGACGGAAGCCATGGACGAACGACGACGGAAAAACGCAAGCGACGGAATTTCGCAGCCTGTCGACGGAATTTCGCAGGATTTCTTCCAGCTCCAGATTTCCGGGGCTAGCTCCCAGCTCTGATACCAAATGTTGGGTGTTGGACTCACACACTCACACACACAAACCTGCACATTAGAGTTAGGTGCAGGGTAGAGAAGCTCACACACAGAAATGAGAGAGAGAGAGAGAGAGAGAGAGAGAGAGAGAGAGAGAGAGAGAGAGAGAGAGCCAAAAGTGTGGTATCCACAAAATGCAAGTCAAGTTTCAACCCTTGCATGTGTGACACATCCATATAATATAGAAGTACAAAATATTATATGTTAAGAGTGTCCTTTCACACTTGATGTCCAAGGGGAAAAACCACATGGGAAAAAGTGCCCTTGGTTAAGCCCTGTTCACACATAGCAGTACCATAAGTGAGCATATGCCTACAATTTCTTGCTGCCTTGGGGGCCTGAGCAAGGGCGGGTGGAAAAAGGGAAGGTGGACACGCAGTGTGCGAGCACAGAGTAGCGCGCAGATCAAGGGAGGCGGAGGGGAAGCAGCAGGGGCGCAGCACGGCAAAGGGCCACCGGCGCACAGCACGAACTGCCGGGGGGGGGGGGGGGGGGGGCTTCACGCCATGAGTAGGGCAACGAAGCGCACAGAGCAGCACAACTGCACGAACAGGCACAGCACGACACAGGGCAGCACGGGCGATCAAGGGAGGCGGAGGGGAAGCAGCAGGGGCACAGCGCGGCAAAGGGCCACCAACGCGAACAGAGGAGGGGGGGGGGCTGCACAGCTTCACGCCATGAGCAAGGCAGCGCAGCGCACATAGCAGCACGGCTGTACGAGCAGGCGCAACACGACACACAGGGCAACGCGGGCCATCAAGGGAGGCGGAGAGGGTCTGCCTTGAGGGGGAGAGAGTGAGAGTGTGTGTTGGGTATGAGAGATTCGAGAGGGGGGGAGAGAGAGAGAGAGAGAGAGAGAGAGAGAGGAGAGAGAGAGAGAGAGAGAGAGAGAGAGAGAGAGAGAGAGAGACAGTAAAGAGAGATCATACATACTTTCTCAACTCTTTGTCCAGGACAAGTTTTCGAAGAAGCGATACCGTCACAATTGTCGACGTCAAATTGTCAAGGATAGAACTCAAAAGAAAAGTCACAATTCCTCCTATCTGCACAAGAAGAGAGAGAGAGAGAGAGAGAGAGAGAGCTTGTTGACAAGATCACCTTTTACTATAGCATGAAGCTTATTACAATGGCAATAGCCAGCAAGGGGAGCTATACAATGTGCAAGGATTCGATACTACAAGTGAATTTAAGGAGTTGCCTTATATAGTGAAGCAGAGAACTGGGAGCTGGCCGACTACCCCTAGGAGCTGGCCGACTGCTCCACGACCTACTAAACAAGGAGAAAATGGATAAAACCTGATAAATGGGAAAAACCCCAATACATTGAGATACACAATATTCTGACAAAAGTCTCCCTCCATGCACCAAAAGTCGGCTTGTGGAAGGGACTCGTGAACTGTACTCCAGAAGGTGGCTCTACCGTAGCAGCGTTCAAAGCATATACATTTAGGAAGCCCACACAATCCTCGCCAATCTTGATGGTAACCCACTGAGCCCTACCAGTGTCAATGATGCCTAAGACTACTACCGGCAAGAGCTCCTACCTTGTGTCCTGGAGGGGCCAAAGGAGAGAGACCAAAAAATGTGACTCCTACCCGCTAAAATCTTCCTGCAACGGCGGGTACGCCCCTCTAAAAGATGCGGCTCTTGGAGGAAGAGAATATTTATGGGTACTCTATGGAGCTCTACTCTAAGGACGCCATGCCTCTGAAAACACTGAGGCCCGCCCAAACCCTAAATGTTCCATGAGGCAATCCACATATCTAATCTCTGTGGAAAACTATCATAACTGCCCTCCACTTGAAGAGTCTTGGACATGGGTTTCGACGGGGAGTAATCACAATCACTCCTAGGAGGAAGGCGCCCCAAGTGGGCGCGGATCCTGTCCTCCATGTTGGCGCCACGCTGTCTGAGCTCGGAAGTAGGCATAATCTGAGCTCCACCTATCGCAATGCAAGTATCCATAGGAGGGGAGAAGGGGTACTGCTATTGAGATATGAAGGAAAAACAAAGAACAACACCTCCAAGCTGGAGGACACCACCTCCCCATCCTGATCTCTGTGGCCTGAGCTTCCCAGTTCCATCCAAGCCAAGGGCCAAAGACAGGTGAGCATGTTGGTGATGCGTAGATCATGTAGAGGATGAGAGAGCTCGACTACCTGCCCTTGGATGGCGGTAGACACCGACTCCGTTTCCCAATCCGTCCTTGGGACCGCACTCAAGGGGAAGGAGAACATCACAACACTCTCTGGCATGGAGGGCTTGGAGTGATGAAACACCACACAAATCCGAATGAGAGCTACTGTCTCCTCGAGAATACCAGTTTCTTTGACAAGGAGACACCGGAAGAAAATGTAATCCAATGGCTTCCCCAAGACCCTGGGGAGCCACTTGGCGACTCTGGCGAGAGAGTCCTCATCGGGGAAGTGGCAATGGTCATCTCTACTTGCTTCGAGAAGCGATGAATCAAGGGGCGAACTGAACGTGCCGGCTGCCTCCACTCCGGGTGTGGTGCAACTGGAGAGCAGCGAGAGTGCTTAGGACAGGTGGAGGGAGCGAGGAGGGCGGGCTCCGAAGGAGACAGGGCAAAGGGAGCAGCTACGGGGAGCGTCGAAGACAAAGGTTGGGGAGGGAGGGGGGAGGAGGGGGAAGGAGGGGGAAGGAAGGCCATCGGGTACCTACTGCAATAAATACTCAAAATGGTTCTCTGACGAAACCGTATCCTCCTATGCTCTACCAGCTTGGCGTGCTCGGCGTCGCCACTCAGCTCTGGCGGTCGGCTGGCAGCTCTGCCACGGGCAAATAGTCTGCCACTCTCTGGCATCAATGTCGGCCGCGGCCGGATCTTGGTGCTCTGCTACTTGAGGGCTAGCTTCCCTCCCACCCCCTAAAGAGAATCTAAGCTAGGATCCCGCGCGGGGGGGGGGGGGGGGGGGGGGGGGGGGGGGGGGGGGACCACTAGACTGTCGATGAGGTCAAGCTCTAGCAAGATGCCCCATCTGCCTACATATAAAGCATTGGCTTGAGAGGCTAGAGTACTCTCTGCACAATAGAGGCTCCCCGAAGGCAAGGAAGAGATATGGCGTGTCACACTGTCTCGGGAGGGGCTATGCAGATGCAAGGGGATGGAATCCCGAATGCCCAAGAAGCAAGAACCGAAGCGGTGGTGGAGGGGGATTCCATCACTCTCCCAATAGAACCACCTATCACCAGGAGAAGAGGAAGTTATTCCTTCCTAAGGCCTGGGAAGCAAACTATCATGGGAAGGCCTGAAACGCTAGCCAGAGGGTCTGATGCTGGGTAGAAGCAATGATGTCACCTCACAAAGAAAGTCTAGGCTATACGCAGTGCGGCGGATCTCAACAACATGACTCTATCCCACACTGGACACCATTGGCGAGTCAAACTCAAGCTGGTAGTAGCCACGCCCAAAGGATGAATGAGTAATCTTTCCATGTGCACCAAGGAGGCTAGCCTGTAAAAGATCCCTAAGCTATCCGTGTGCCAAGCAACTACCAACAATCTTGCATACCAAAGTGGAGGCCTCTAAGGATGCGACTGTCAAAGCGAGGAGCTAGAGATCTGCTTCTGAAAATGATAGGCAAGCAAACGCAGCCTCGGTCGGGGATGACGGAGCGGCTACCATGGAGTCCTCTTTGGGGGTTGTAGACCAAAAGAGGCTGAACTTGCCGTAAGAAAATACTGCGCAAAGAACTATAAACCTACTTTAAGGCACTGACGGGGACAGGCGAGGAAACTGGAAGCCGGGAGGGACAAAGGCAAAACAACCAAGGAAGGCGGACAGGCACTACCAAAAACTCATAAACTGCAAGCTACGTATGAAAGGCAATTTTACGTACATCTTGTGGTGCCACACGTATTTGATGGTGGCCACTCTTGAGATCAATCTGGCTAAACAAAGCTACACCTTCCAGCTGATCCATAATGTCATCAATGCATGGAATTGGAAACCTGTTCTTACAAGGCCAGTTACTCTCACGTGGAGAGCTCTCAATTACCGATGCTTCTCCTCAAACATAGCCGCATGTGATTACAATCTAGCTCCACGATGATTTTTCCTTCTCTCTACTTCCACCCACTAGAAGAGGGCTCGTCCTTCCTCCTTGATGGCCTCTATGTCCTTTCCGTGCCTTGTATTCTCTTCCTTGACTCTATATATGTGTAGTGCATTTCCTGTCGAAGCCTTGCACTCTCCTTGAGTTCTACGAACTCCAACTTCAAGGCCTCCTTTACAGTGAGAGAGAGAGAGAGAGAGAGAGAGAGAGAGACAGACAGACAGACAGACAGACAGTTGTATTAACGTCTTCAAAAGGCCAACATGACCCATGAGACCAAAATGATACATCATGTCCATGGAAGATATCATCATGGTACTGAAAGTAAAACTAAAAGAAAATATCCATGGATTAAAAAAACACAGAGCCTCAAGCTCTCGCATCAGCCAAGAATATCTTGCATAGGGTGCTGCAACATGGTACCCAATGTAGTGAGGCTGACAGGATGGGAGAAAGTCCTCCGGTGGTGGAAATGATGGTTCTGATCCTCTTGGGGTGACATGAGTGTGGGCGGTGGCCACTATGTCAGGGACATCGGGCTTTGCATAGCTCGGTGGCTCTGCCTAATGTCACTGCTCTCGGCCGGGTAGCAGCATGTGATTAGGTCAGATACATGGACCAAGAACCCGGCATGAAGTTACAGGCAGCATACAGAATAAGGCAGCCGGTTTTTTTAACGGTTTTGAACCATTCCATACGCGTACAAAATGCAACTATGCTTGCAACAACATGCCCGCCGCCAGACCTGCTGAGCTGGGTTGCAGATAAGTCCTAGCAGGAGTCTTGAGGTGTAGTTCAGGCCCAGGAAGTCGGGGCTATCTCTCAAGCCTCAATCAATTGTGATGCAACATAACTAGGAAAGTCGCATTTGGAGCATTGTGCCCTAAATGAAGGCCCAATCAACCTTGTCAAGGCCTCTTCAAAGCCAAGAACGAGAACTGCCAAGTCCTGTCCAGATGCCTTGGGTATCACTGTGGCCTCCAAGATGTACCTATCCCCAATAAAGCCTGCCTGATGCTATCTGGGAGCAGTGGCCAAAGGTGAAGACTGATGAATTTGGTCAAAATCTTAAATGGAATCCAAAAAAGGGTATGTAAAAGGGCAATGAGCCACCAATGTCAAATCTCTTGGCTGTCACCAGTGGCCACCCTCGTTTGAGATCATGTGGATAAGTCCCTCTAAGAGGCCACTGACATAATGTCTATTCAATCTCATTAAAGGCGGACCAAAAGTCGCCCTCAATGAGCTGCCACCACTCTCATAAAAAGGTCACAAGCAATTCATTCTCTCTGGGCCACATTCTTCAAGAAGAGCCTGCAAAGCAGTTAATCTCCTCAATCCAAAAAGGGCCTCTACCAAAGTAAAGAGTGAGAGGGAAACCATCCACTGGGTGTGCTATCATTGTAGAGAATCCAGCTCAGCTGTGAGTACAGTTTTGTGGTAGTAATAGTCAATTTCGCAGACTTAAAGAGTCGAAGCCTCAGAGGCAATGGATGTCATCCCATCTGATGGAGGTCCTACAGACGTAAAGAAAACCTGAGTTGTTTATCTCCTACCTGAAACAAAAGGAGGCCCTGTATCAGTATTCCGTCCTCAAAATCTGAATGTCCTCTAGGGTGATACATGCAATTCAAAAATCGGCCTCTCCATATTAAGTCCTTGAAGAGATTGTCAGAAATCTTGTCACTTGCAGGTATATTGTCCACCGTACTGCCAAGGATCATCCCACGTAGGATAGGGAGATCTGGTCACTCAAAATATCGGGGTAGGCCCTCCTAGGTTTTGTGTCACTACAGTGTGGTGAGCGTCAAAATCCTCTTGTGCCACCTCCTACGGGGCCCTGTAGCAGGTGTCAACAGCACCAAAGCCACCAACCACCCTCCTACTCGGATCTGTGCTTGGCAGTGCTGAGTCTCACCAACCTCCTCTGGAGGCCAGGGGGAGAGAAAGGAGAACAAAAGGGGGTGCTATGGACAGAAAGGAAGGGAGGAGGGCAATCAGATTAATGGGAATGGTCTCCCAACTTGTAAGGGTTGTTCGGGTGCTCTGCTTCTATGGAAATTGCTTCACCTAACACCCCATCTGGTGGCAGGCAAACACTCATTAAACGTGGAACCATGCAGTCACAAAATAGAGAGCTTCTGAGGACGCTTCTCCAGACAGGATATTGACAGCCTGCCTGATGGAATCTGTGTCCCGCATGCTAGGTCAACGCAACGTTCTTTCATAATTTCATCACATGGCCTAGGTTAAAACCAATGACAGAAACAATTCAGCAAATTTAACCTCTGTAAGGTTAGGATTCGTGTCAGATGAAAAGCCACGGTGCCATCAAGCCGAATGCACTGAAGCAATGCATAATGCCAGGCAACTTTGCTGCACCGCAATGCTACACAAGACCTCAGAGTCGAACTCACTTTGGAATTAACCCTGGAAAAGTACCTGGATATCTGTAATGCACCCTTATTCACTGATGAGGGTGGATTGCAGCTTTTCTCAGAGGTGGCCTCAGGTTGGTTTGCTTCCTGTCATCCTGCCAACAAGAAAGATTAGCTCTAGCATTGCTACTAGGGTCAAAAGGAGCTCAAGATCTGCCTTCCAAAAGGATTGATCAACTGTGTCCTCAGTCAAGTTAATCAAAATAGCTGCACATAGAGAACTCAAAGTGGTCGTAAACAGACCCATCAAAAGCCAATGAAGCTAAAATTCAATTGAAGGCACTGAAAGAAGACGCAAGGGAAAGAAAATAGGAAGAAATGGAGAAAGGCGAGGAGGAAGGAAGGTGCAGGAAGAAAAGCGTGAAAAGGGCACAGGCAAAGACTGCTGGAGAGCAGAACAAATTATCATGTGGGCTGCTAGAGTACCAAGCATTAATCTGCCTAAATATCCAACAGCAGGCTAGCCAAAGATTGGACAACGGGCAGGATAGGAGTCGGGCAGCAGGCAGCTCACTAAGCAGGCAAGGCCATTCCAAGCTGCAGAGGGCATGTCCAATGGCAGAGCACCAGCAGTAGCAAAAACCAAGAGGAGGCTCAGCAACAACAAAGGCACAAGCTGGGAAGGCAGAAGGGCCTGGCTAGGCAGCGTAAACAGGGGATAAAATGGCACTGGAGGGAAACAGGGAGAATGTCGAGCAAAACAGGAAGAAGTGTGCAGGGGCTGTTGGACAAAACCAGGACAACTGCTGGACCTGTACAGAACAGGGGAACGCTTCAGCTGCCTGTCATCATAACTCCTTAAACAAATCCCGAGTTCGCATTTTAAGGCAAAAGTACTCACATAAGGGCAAACTTTTGCGAAAGGTGATTGGAGGTCAAAACTGACTGTAATTAGAACGTTTGAAACTGCTAGCTCACAAAATAGCACAAACAAACAAGCTCTTTTCTGTCTTTATAAGACAAATGTCTACAATGACCAATGATCAAAGTGAATGCTCTTGGACTATCAGACAGAACATATACCTGATTGGTGCTGATGAGGTATAGGTGGAAGACAGTAAGTCCCCCAACGAACCAAACAGCAATGAATGTGTAAACCATCAGAACCACAGCGGCTGGGGATTTGGCCATTGCCTGCCAAACACTACGTGTATTCCCTGTTTGTTGATCCCCGTCCATAAGGAATTTGATGTAAAGTGCCGACATTGCAAAAACATAGATACATAGAAGCATTGCAGATGACACAAACATGAAGAAGAAGCGATAGTTTCGCTGCAACACTCAAAGTAGTAAGCTGTCAGTAAAAATTCAAAAGAACTACAAAATGTGCTAGAGAAAGAAAATAATCACATATACAACAGTTTAATGGTCTAGGTTTAAGGTATGCAAATCAGTAATTTTCAAACACACACCATGTTCCATTACCACGTTTCCCCTAAGGATACATTAACAGGGATTCTAGAAGGCTAGGCGAGGGTTACACCTTAGACACCTAAATTAACGCCGAGGACAGCCTCCTTGTACAGCTCTCTTCAAATTGGCCTCCTCACCCACTGGCCTAGCCCTAATGCACATATTCTTAGGGGAATCCTGTAGATATAGGTGTGTAGATATAGGTGATGTAACACCTGAAAATCCCTCAGACGAAGCATGGGGGTATGCAACTGTATATAGCCAGTGTTCTCTCTATTAATATAGCCAAGCCCTCACCCTAGCTTCTCTGTTAGGCAGCACTCTAACTTTGTTTTCCTGCCCTCTTTGAACAAAACCACGAGGCTGCGATACATACACCTCCTCATGCAAATCTCCATTCAAGAATGCAGTCTTTATGTCCAACTGATGTACATTCCAACCATTATGAGCTGCCAATGCATAAATGCTACGAATGGTAGTCATACGACAAGTGGGAGCAAAGGTCTCATCAAAATCAATGCCCTTTTCTTGAGCATAACCCTTTGCAACAAGCCTAGCCTTATAGCGATCAACACTGCCATCTGGCTTTCGTTTCAACTTAAAAACCCACTTACATCCAATGGCCTTTTTACCAATAGGCAAATCACACAAAGACCATGTTCTTGTCCATAGAATCTACTTTGGACTAAGCACCCTAATCCCCAATCACACCCCTCAAAGTGTGGCTATCCTTTTAAAAAGATAATGCCTGTGTTTTACTAGAAGTTGGGGACATTAATCATCTCAATAAGTTTAAAGCCACAACCTATTGGCTCCAAAATTTAAGAATGGACAGTCCTCTATGCTTTGCTCCACCACAGGTCTATGTAAGCTTGCCATAACTCAACCAAAGCTGCCCATTCGATCCATGGTCAAGAGCACTTCACTGGCAACACCACTAAAAAAAAGACCAACAACAAACAATAATCACAAGAGCACGGTGCATGAAGACAAAATAGGCCAATCCACAAGTCATAATTCAAGGCTAAGAAGATTAATCACCCTAAGGCACAAAAAAGGGGGTTTTCCCCTGATCTAGTGTTAAGGCTAAGAGATAGCAAAGAGAGAACCACTCACCTCAACATGTTGTGGGGATCTTTCCGATGGCCAAGCTCGTAACCCTTGAGGTCTCCGAGCTCAACACCCCCATGGGTAACTTACCATTCCCCTTCTCCTGTGAGCATTGTCACACCGTCGCGTTGCACTACGGGCACTTCTCCCTGCTCTCACATCAAATCACTCATACACTCACTAGCATGTATTAGAGAGAGGTTTAGCAAGAGGGAAAGCTCAATTGCACAATGGGAGAGTGTTCTTACATTATAAGAGAAATTGCCTTATATACATGGCCATAAGTGTTCACATACACTTAAACTGTAGCCGGATAGGCGCCCAAAGCTTCTAGATGGCCTATTGCTTATACATTGCTTCATCTCATAATACATAGCTGCAAGGGAGCACATCCTAGCTCACTACCACATGCTCTTCGAGCAAGAAATACCATTAATTGTCTGCCCGGACCCTTACGGACGCCCGTCCAAGTTTGAGATTTCGACAACATTGCTTCATAGCTTGTTTGTACATGAGTTTAGTGTGTCCATCCTTGCCATTTGATGTAGATTACTCATGCTTTGGCATATAATTAGGTGTGGCAAACCTTGTTAACCCTAAAATGGGGTTAACATCACCCCCTTCTTGGTATCGATCACATCCTCGAAATCAGATTGAAGACATTGTCGAGGAGTAGATGTATGCTTGGTGCTGATCAGTTGATGTTACATGCCGTTGTTCTTCCAAGGGATGAAGAAGCTAGTTAGTAAATGAAAAAGTTAATGGCAGATGGGATCCTAATCGGGATGGAGGCCATTGCATGTGATTGCTTCTTGTTTTGTTTTTTTCTTTCTTTCTTTCATTCTTTCTTTGGCAATCACATGCAAAGTTACAATATTCATTGAGGTTAGCCAGATTCTATGGCTGTTAGTAATGGAAGAAGATAGATAGAGGTTTGGAGGAGCATTGACAAGTAAGCCGTATACGCGCATATTTTTGGTTTAATTAGGAACAAGGGGAAACACATGTTAGAGATGGTTTTTATGGGATTAGAGATAGCCAATTCAGTGTAATTATGCAGAGAGAAGAAGCACGGGCATGATTTTCATAAAAATCACGATGAAAATATTGCATGTATATTGAGAGGAGATAACATTAATAGTGCAAAAATGATGAGAGAATGCTAAAATACTATGCATTTGTGCATTTCGAAGAAGATTTGTTGGCATGATTTTGAGAAATCACGGGCATGATTTCTCAAAATCATGCCGGCCATGAGAATTAATGTAACACAACAAATGATTGTAGAATATGCATGTGGAGTGCAATTGGAAAGCAATTGGCATGATTTAAATCCATTTGGACACATGTTGGCAACTGTGATTTTTGATGACGTGACACACGGCGTGAATGGATGACGTGGCATAAATCATGGTGTTGATAATCACGGCGGCTTAGTTTTATGGTTTTCTTGTGCTAATGATGTATGTAGCATGTGCAAATGATTGAGAGAGTGATTCTTTGTTGGCGTGATCAGTGATCATGGCCGTGATTTCAAATTATGGCGTGATTTCTATGTGGCGTGACTGGACAATCATGGCTATCAAAGTTGATGTTTTTGGTGATGTTGATGATGGTTTTTTACACTGCTTGATACTTATGCATCATTGTTGACACCATCCTTTGACTGTTTGTTGAGCTTTGAATGGCGTGACTTTTGCTAATGTGGTAATCACGATCGTGATTTTTGGAGAATCACGGTAAATGATTTCTTGATCTTACCATGTTTTAAGCCTTTTTTGATCATGTAGAGCATGTATACACCTTAAATGACCATTTTCTATGCATTTCAAGTGGCGTGATTATGTAGGAGGAAGAATCATGGTCGTGATATTTGAAGAATCACGACATGAAAACTGCTTGATTGTTCAGTAGAAATGTACTTGCTTGCATTTGAGAGTAAAATTGTACCTCTTCCTTGAAGCTGACTGCTTGCCGGTAGCATTTATTGATCTCATTCATTGTAGCCGTCCCAAAAGCTTCGTGGGTTGTTGAGCACTCTTGTTATTCTTGTTTGTGGGAGGTTCTTGTGGCATTTTGCCTTTTCAGACAATGGGTATTGTGGCTCCCTGATTGTTATTTTGCACTCCTGTGAGTAGTGGATTCTTATATCTACCACCTGTTTTGGAAGTGTAGGAACTTGTGTCTGCCACTGAGCTTCTGTATCCTCAGTTGTTGCTGCTCCTGGTTCAATCTGTGGGGACATCTCCAATTGCATCCGTTCATTGGATGAAGAGATGGGCAAGTCATTCTGGAGTAGAGAAGTGGAGTCCTCTATGTGGTGAGAGTGTTTTTGCTTTCATCTCCACACCATATAACTATTTTGGGATTCTTGAGGTGATATTGATGATGAAACCTGATTAATCTTACCAACTTTGGGCACCCATATGATGGTATTGCCTTCATAGTATCCCTAAGCTTGGAGTAGGTATTTGGGTACACATCTTTGATGAATTCTTGGGTATCCAGCATGATACCTTGGTTGCTAGATTCTTCGTTTTTATGTAGACTTCTTACTGGGATCATACCCCTTCTTCTTTGGGAGCATGGTTTGCCTTTTTGGGATCCAAACTTGGGTTGTACCTTTATGATAGCCTTGGGCTTGCAATAAAACTCTTGGAATCCATACTTCCTTTACTGGCATTTTCTTGTGTAATTGCATTGAATGCCATTGGTGAGGCTACCTTATTTTCTTCATCTTGTCGGTCCTTTGAATCTCTCCATATAAATGCTATTTGGTCGAACTAGGTAGCCAAATGGGATTGCTACCCTCGTAGAACCCTTGTGCTTAAAGAAATCGCTTTTCAATCCACCTTTTGATGCTTTGCAAATATCTTGATGGTCTTCTTGTTGGCAGAGAACAAGCTTTTCTTTACTGGAATTGAGGCTTTTGTACCTGCTTTAATATGAGTTGGCGAGGCTTTAGTTATGGGTTGTGGCAACATTGATGATGAGAGGGGGGTCTGCAACAGAGGAGGGGCTGCCGATGTTAAGGCTATGTCTTAAATTTTACCAAATTGGATCTCTTCTGTTATTGCAAATGCTGGGACTTGCAAGAGGGGTGGTCGGCACATTAACACACAAATCTTACATTTCAACGGACTAGACTCCACAAAAACTGTGCATTCAGAAGATCCTAGACATGGCATGCCTAGAGTGTCGGTCCACGGAATCCATTCATGAGCCTGCAAGCTTGGTTTGCCTATACAACGCCGTAGCTCATGTGTCATGAGATTGTTTTGTTTGTAAGGATAGATTTGAGATTGGATGATTTGGACTACCAAGCTCGTTTCATAGCCAGTTTCTATTCTAAGAATCCATTTGAATGGTTCAAGTTCATGAGTCTTAGCTTCTGAAGCGTCAAGTGTTGAGCTTCCAGCTATTTTGCCTATGGTAAGATGAGTTTGGACTCTACATTTTCATTTCAAGTGAGGGCTCATCTGGTCGTCGTACGAGTAATGTGAAGGATGTTTCCGGGGTCTCCAAGAAGATGATTTGCTTTGTTTCATCAATGGAGTACCAAGTGTTGACCAACCAATCACCACCAAGGACAATCTCTTCTAGCTCCTCAAGAGTATAACTTAAAATTCACATTCAACGTTATCATCGTAAGAATTGTGTGTGAGAAATAACCCTAGACTTCGAGGTCCCGGCCATCACCATCTAGCACATTTATTTGTCTAGGAGTAAGCATGGGTTGGCCTAAAGATGCCCAAATTCATCCCGAAACAATATTGTGAGTAGCAATGAGGCTAATCACTGCTTGTTTTTGTTGAATGTTTTTACCCACTTAGAAATCTAGCCAAACGTTGATTGGATCTTCAAGCGGTAGCATAGATATTTCGGTGAATGATTCCCATTCACTTTCAAATTCATTTGATCTTTCACCCTCAGCTCATATTCTCCAGGAGCACTTTTAGGTCTACATTTATGCACCGAGGGTTGATCAAGGGTTTGAAGGTCATTGTTAGGGTCCACTACACTAATTGTGTACAAAGATGCATATTGTTTACACCTTCCCATTGGTTGTGGTGATATTTGTGTCAAACTTTCGGTTTCATTCGCTTTTAGCTTATCATTGCAATAAGCCAATGACATTGTTCCACCTCCATATAACAGATTGAGTTCTCTCCAGTTTGCTTGTCCTAGGGGTTGAATTTCATTTGGCAAATCTGGCTCATTTTGAAAGAAAAATTGATAATCCTTGAGTTGGTCTTGTTTCTCTTATGTGGACATTTGGGAGGTTGATAGGGAGGTGTCAGGAGCCTGATAGCTCAGAACTGGTTTCCGATGAGACCAGACAGGACAATCCATGAACAGGAGGATCTTTACATGTACATTGCATACTGATGTATGTTGAATTTCTTTGACTTTGTGTGATGTTTTTGATGTGTGGACAATGCTTCGATTTATGGCATGTGATAGTCTACTCTGCTCACAACTACCTGGCCACTCCTTGGAATACCCAGTAGACGCGAATGATGCATACATGTTTGAAGACTAGATTCTGTCTAGTTTTTAAAAGAGGTCAGTATGGATTTCTTTTATCCAACACATGTCGCAGGTCATGAAGAAGTACCATCAAGAACAAAGCCATTGGTCAAAGATAAGACAATGAGAAGTATGGATTTCTTTTATCCAACACATGTCGCAGGTCATGAAGAAGTACCATCAAGAACAAAGCCATTGGTCAAAGATAAGACAATGAGATGTTGCCAAATGCGCAAATGACACCACAGGTACGGGGATGACCAGATGCACAAGCTCACCAAATGGGGCTAGTACTGAGAACATATGGATATGCTTGAAACACTTGTATTCCGTAGTTAAGGACAACTGCGATATAAGAGGGAGGGAATGTAACTATTTGGCCTTCCTAGCACTCTATTCACATGATGGAACCCTTACCTAGACATTGGACAGGTAGAAGAAGGCATGGGGCTAGGGACCATAAGGTTTGCTCATGAAAAAGCACCAGTTTTGGTCAAAAAGCAGAGAAAAGCAAAAAGTCAAACTGAGGTGACCGTGAGCCAGGAGCATCACTAGCAAGAGAGGATTGAGCAGGGAAGAAAAGTAAAAAAGCCAGTTTTTCAAAAAGCAACTCTAGGGCCAAAAAGCAAGGCCCTAAAGCCAGAAAAGCGAAGCACAAGATCTTGGATAAAAGTTGGCCTTATTTGAGTAATATTTTATTATTAGAGGAAAGCAAAGTGAAAAAGACAAAGCAAAATCTTGGCTAGCTTTTCTGGCGAAAAGCAGGACTCCATCGAGTATAAAACTAGCATGAACCTCTTCTCCCTTCTCATCATCGATCAAGGTGTGGAGATTATCATCGCCATCATTAAAACATGGAAGCTCGCTATCGTTCCCATACCGCCTGAATCTCCATTGCCACCCTGTTGTACGCCGACTTGGCTGTGCTGCCGTTTACATGTGCGCTACCATCGTCCGTAGTACTGTTGTGAGCCGCTTGTGCACTGCCTGCTGCTGTAGGTACCAGCCAGTGCTGCCACCCGTGCCACCCACGCCGCGTCTTAACCGCCAACACCTCCTGACCAATGCCTGAACCGCCACCAACGCTTGCTGCCGCCGCCACTTGCACCTGAACAATGCCACCTCTCCGCTACATGTCTGCTGATGTTGCTGGTTGCTGGCATCGATTGAACTGGGCACCGCTTACTGATCTGTATCGTACAGCTACCGTTCTGCCACATGTAACTGCTCCTATTCATACTTCGTGTGCCACCTCTTCTTGTGGATTGTTTTCTACTTCGATTTGGGCAACAAACTTATAGCTGAACACCATAAGTTTCGTCTTCTACAAGTATCACCTATGTACCTTGTTTACGAGCTTGGGGTTCTTTGGATTTGGATTTGGTACTAGCCCGGTGAGAGATGTCGTGGGCCATCCCCATGGTGTGCTCGGCATCAAGATCTCGTGCCTCGACATCGACTATGACTTGGGTTTCTACATTGGCATATTTATTTGCTTTTGTATTCATTGATGTATTGTTCCTGGTTTGTGAGCCCATGGATTGTTCTTGAATAAATTCCTGAAAGGGAGCGGGGCCTGTTTCCCGCTTAGTGTGTGTCTTGTGCAAAGTTCCTTAAACCCTTCCCTCCCCCTCTCTATCTTCTCTCTCTATCTTTCTATCTCTTGGATACGTGGTGGAATCTATCACAGCACGCCCCGCTAGGCTTCTAGGTGAGATGTCCTAGGAGGACCACTAGTCTACTGGACCGGGAGTATGTCAATCTCGTGCATCTAGATCCGGCAAACTAGCCTAGCCGAGTAGTGGAAAAAGAGGTTGTTTGGGCTCTCTAGGCTAGAGGGGTCAGTCCACTCCCACTAGTCACCGTCCCACTAAATCCGCGTCAAAGGCCGGCCCTCCCAAGCCAGAGTCTTCAGGACCTGTCTAGGGCTACCTCCGCCTAGGGGGAGGGGAGGGGTCCTCGAGAGGGGTTTGCAAATCAGGGGGGATGGTTGAATCAAAGGCAAGGACTACTTGCTCCTCTCTACCTTGCATCTCAGTGAGGCATCTATCATGAGTCTCCTGAGGAAGCCACCTGAAGCTAGTCCACTCGCCAAGAGTCTGGGTTGGGCCAGAGCTAAGGGAACCTTAGGCTATGTGAAAACGCGTGCCCAAAGGGTAACCGCTAGGCATCTTGAAGAGGTGGTTCTTGATCAGTGGCTAGTGGCTAACGGAGTCTCTCCTCGTCCGAGGCCCGAGGGGAGCTGCTGGAGGCTTGTCTTGATCCATTGTACACTAGTCTCTCCTGGGGGAAGACCTCTGACGATCAACTTGCCCAGTAGGGCTCTGCTATGCACAGTTGGGTCTATGATGCCCAATCCTCCACGTGTCCAAGGCTGAGTAATGACTCTCCAATAGGCCACCTTGGCCCGAGCTGACCGGCCCCATCGGACCTGGCCCACGAAAAAGTTATGGATCCGTCGATGTACCTGACCCAAGCATGCTCTAGAGAATGCCGCGCAAGAAGTGATGTACCCCATGGTGGCCAAGAGCACATGGTTGGCCACAATCACACGGCCGACGAGGGAGAGGCGGGCGGTGCTCGAATACAAAAGCTTCTTTCTAATGCTCAGAAGAAGGGGTGCTAGTTGCTGCTCGGCTGAGATGTCCATCCCTACCTAACACCGAGGTATCTGATCGGGGTGCCCCTAAGGATCCATTGTAAGGACTCAACTGGATGCCAAGCCCGGGTGGGTGAAGATCCTACCCAGAAACGAGATGAATTGTGCCATTTGATCTGAGCTCTAGAGGCTAAGCACAAAGTCTAGATCGTGAGGGCAAACATCTCCAGGTTCCCCTCCTCCCCCAAGAGATACTTCGGCTCTGTCAACTCCGAGTCAAGTAGCTCCTCCTAGGATCTTGTTACATGCACTGAGGTTGATCGTGATAACGCACAACAAGGCCTTCTTTATACCTTTATGTGGTGAGAATCTGTAGCATCAACTTTAGAGAGTAGGGAGAGAGAAGAGAATGCAAACTCCGAGTCAAGTAGCTCCTCCTAGGATCTTGTTACATGCACTGAGGTTGATCGTGATAACGCACAACAGGGCCTTCTTTATACCTTTATGTGGTGAGAATCTGTAGCATCAACTTTAGAGAGTAGGGAGAGAGAAGAGAATGTAGAATGTAGAAGACAACACCGTATTGGGTCCCAATACCCACTGAAGCCCCCCCCTCCCCCCCCCCTACAAAGAAGGAGTATTTGCTTATATTATTCTTTGGAGAAATGTTGTACAATGCTTAGTACAAATGATATGAATGCCCAACGCAAGGACGAGGAGGCCCAAACGTCGGCGGAGTATCCAGCTATCCCGAGGTCCTACTAAATACTCTCCTTGGCCCCACTGATACAAGTCCAGATGACTTAAGGGCTGCACATATGCTGGATAAGATGTAAGGGAATCTTCCTTGTTGCCTGGAGATGAGTAGGATGCTGCAAACTGAAGTTATTTCTGCTGAATACCTATCATGTGCACATGGTGTATCTACCGTGTGCTACACGTACACAAGACTAGCTTCGAGGTTTCTGGAAGCTTGGAGCTAGGCAGGCTGATTGGCGAGCTGAGTTAGGGATAGACTAACGGGCGGGCACCCAAGTATGGACGGGCGGCGCCCAAGTGTGGACGCCCGATGACCGGCCAAGAGCCTATAAAAGGGTGGCCAAGGTTAGTCATTAGTTCATATAGAGTCTCGCGTGTCTTTGTGAGAGCTCTATGGTCAAGAGCCTGGCTCTAGTGCAGACGTGCACCTGCTTTATGCAGCCGAGGCCGGCAACAATCTCGAGGCCCGCGAGGGTAGCTTCGTCGCGGTATGGGACATCATGAGGTACAGATTGGTCGGTACGTCCATCTAGTTAGCTCAGCTCGTGGCTCGGTGGGGACAGCCAAGACTTGTGGGCTTGCCCACGACTGTCAAGGTTGATTGGTGAGTCAAGTTTGCACCCCCTTTATGTTTGTTTGGTTTGTTTGCAAGTTTCGAGTCTTGTCCTAGGAGCGTTCCACGAGGAGATCCTATGGGGTTTTGACAGTGGTATCAGAGCAAGCCTCGAGAACGAGCAAATCGGTAGGTAGAGAAGATGAGGTCTAAGAAAAGGTATGAGTTCGAGAAGATTGCTGTTTTTCTGTACATACTGCTGTTTTTTCAAACTCAGTATGTTTCTTTGCATCGTAGGAACCCGTGATGAAGATTGTGGTCTTGTATGGGTTGTTTGCTTTGCAAAGAAGAAGGGCTAGACGTGTTGCTTGCAACTGTATGAACACTAAGAAGAGAGAGAAAAAAGGAAAAGGCCAGTTGGCTGATCGTAAGAGAGAGAGAGAGAGAAGTGATGCCTGGGTGGCGGTAGCGCAACCTGTATATGCCAAGAAGCTTGTATGCGCAGCCAGGACAGGTGGATAACTGCAATCGCTCGTGGCTGGTATACGCAGGCAAGCAAGCGGGCGGGCCAGTGCTCGTAGGCAGGTACGTGTACTCGCTGGCGGCCAGGTACGTTTGCAGTCGCTGGCGGGCTGGTACTCGCAGCCAAGTGGTACACGCCTCCAGTCGACGACTGCGCACGCAAGCGACAGTCGATTGCAGGCAGGTACACACGCACAAGCGGCGGGCGGCAGGCAGATGCGCAGAAATTAGCGGAAAGCAAAGTTGGGTGTTTTTTTTAGCTTTTTTTTTCACCTTTGCTTTCGGTTTTTTAACATGCGCTTATGGGTTTTAATAAACCCGCACCTTAGAGGGGGTTTTTTTAAAAATCCATAATTTGCTTTATAACTGTTTTTTTTTATAAAGAAAAGCAGAATATATATATATATATATATATATATAATTTATTTTTTACAAAAGAAAAAACACAAAAGCAAAAGCTAAGTAAGCTTTTGGGGAAGCCTATAAATTTCCCTCAAGGAGGCTTCTTGCCACACATCTCTCAAGCTCTCAAGTTCTCTAGCACTCTTATTTGTGCAAGATCAAACTTCTCTCTCACCTTGCCCTCTTCAAGATGTCGATCCAAGAATCCGAGCTGGAGCCCATTCTCGAACGTGAAGACCTGCTGGCTACCGAAGCCACCGATGGCGATCTTTTCAACGATTTTGTTTCAAAATCAGATTTCCAAGAGTTTAAAGTTGCTCTCGAAGCTTCTTCCTCAGAACGTCAAAGCACAAATAGCCGCACAGATGCAAGCTTTACAAAACTCCATCTCTTTGTTGACCACTACCCTATCTACTCTTTCGCGTATGGATACTTTGGCATCTGCTTTAGGCCCCAATATTACTCCGGAACAGTTTGAGGGCTAGCAAAAGCAACGCACCAAAGAGATAGTGGACACTTGGTTACGTAAGTGACAAGTCCATTTTCAGTTTCATCCATATGACGATGGCAAAAAGATCCAATTAGAGCAAGTTTCCTCTCACGCAAAACTTTGCTTTGGTGGAAAGAACTCAATCCTAAACCAACGACTTGGGCACAGTTCGAAGATGTCTTCAAGAAAGAATTCCTCAAGAAAGAGGATGACTATGATGTTGTTGCCCAGTTTGCTACTTTGACCATGACCTCGCAGAACCTCACTTATGAGGTCTATCTCCAGAAATTTTGGGACTTGCAGATGAAAACTACGAAGATGGATTCCACAACTCTTTTGGGTTTCTTCGTAGCCGGTTTACCCGACTCATACCGTTTACAGGTTAAAAACAAATGCAAAACTTTGGACGAGGCCATTCATTGCGCTCGTATCTATGATGATACAATGGTCTCTTCCAAGTCTAAACCTGCGGCGACCGAGCAGGGGAACAAGCACAAAGGGAAGTTCTCCGCACCGATGGCTAGCACGACAGAAGGAAAGTCTTCAGACCAGCCTTTGAAAAATTCAACTTCGACCCTAGCGAAGAAAGAATGTTTCCTCAAGGCTTTGAAGCTCAAGAAGGAGGGACGTTGCTTCACCTGCGAAGAAAAAGGACATATGCGTAACGAGTCAGTTAAAGACCCAAGCCAAAGACAGCTAACCAGTTGTCTTTGACAGGTACGTCAGTTACTGTACTTTCTCGCCCTAGTTCATGTTTTGATTGTCTGTTCAACTCTAAAGTTTTTGGCGTGCATGATGTTCTCTGAGTTTATGGAGAAGTAAATGGCTATAGAATCCACATTCTTCTAGACCCTGGCAACTCACACAACTTTGTTAATTACAAACTTGTGCAGAAATTGGGTCTTAACACAACACCCAGCGATCATACCTATGAGGTACGCCTACCTGCAGGTCGGCAAGTATGGAATCGAAAGGTGGAGACGCTACCGATCCGGATTCAGGACTACGAAGATACTCTGGAATGCTATATTATGCATCTAGAGCTTGTAGACTTGTTATTAAGGATTGAGTGGTTTAAGCCTCTTCAAGTCCAGATAGATTGGTCTAGTCATACTTTTTCTTTTGAACATAGGAACACCCAGTATTATATCTTAGGTGATTGTATACATCCCTCTCAGGAACCTCTTGTACATACAATTGATTTTGGTAATATAATGGATTCTTCTTTGTATATTGCTTTCCATTGTGTCTTGATACCACTTTCTTCATTTCTCATACCTACTATGGATATCAATGAATTAAGTGTGTTTGAAAGCAAAGAATTAAAGAAGATACTTGATTTGTTTCAAGATGTATTTTCTAAGGAACTGCCATCGGGCTTACCACCCGAAAGGACAGTAGATTATCGTATTGACCTGGTCCCTGGTGCTCACCCTGTTAGTATTCCACCTTATAGGATGAGCCAAGTTGAGAAAGATGAGTTGGCAAAACAACTCACAGATTATTTGAGGATGGGCCAAATCCGTCCAAGTAAATCACCTTGGAGTGCACCTGTGTTGCTTAGGAGAAAGAAGGACAACACCTGGAGAATGTGTATAGATTACAAGAGATTGAACAAGATGACAATTAAGAACCGTTATCCTCTCCCTAGATCAGATGACCTGATTGACCGGTTAGCCGGAGCGAAATATTTCACGAAGATAGATTTACGTACTGGTATTGACTGTATGTGTGTGATGCACAATGATTTGAGAGGAAGGAAAGCTCGACGGGCTGAATTAATGCAAGATTTTGATTTTGAGATTCGTTATAGAAAAGGGTCCATGAATAGTGTCGCAGATGCGCTTAGTCGAATTAGAGAGGTGAATACTTTGTCGTTTACCGAGATTTCTACTAACTTAATTCAATCATTGAGAGGGCTTTGCGGGACTGATAGTTATTTTGGTCCATTTTGGCAGAAGATCCAGGACGGGAGCTCATTGATTGACCAAGACTAAAGATTGAGCAGCCTACCATTCAGGCTGCAGGAGGTCAGTGGATGATTCAGAATGGTTTACTATTCCGTAATGACAAAATTTGTGTACCATAGATCCCGGACATTAGGTCCAAGATTCTTAAGGAGTGTGTAATAGGGTGTTGATCTCTTGAAGCCCAGAGTTGAGCACGGTTGCCGCCTCTACCTGCCTAAAAGTGAGGGACTCCCAATTCTCCCCGATTCTTCTAGTGACCTCTAGGTCCTAGACCAATCATGGGTGCCCCTGTCCTCGGCTTGAGTCCAAGAGGAGGCGTTGGCATGGTATCGATACTCCACCCTCCTCTCCTTGATCGATAGAATCTCCGTGCGGGTTGCCTCCAACTGAGACTCCACCCACAGACTGTCTGGGGTCTGCTCCTGCAACCACTGGAGGGAGGCTAGGCCCCTGCCAAGACTCCTCTGCCGCTCTTTGAACTTGGTAAGTCTATCCTAAAGGCTGAGCTGTGCTCTATAATAGAGTTCTGATCTCTTGGAGTCTAGAGTCGAGCATGGCTGCCGCCTCTCCCCGCCCAAAAGTGAGGGACTCGCAATTCTCCTCGACTCTTCTAGTGATCTCTGGGTCTTGGACCAAGCTGTCATGAGCTGCACTTTGTAATAGGGTGCCCATCTCTTGAAGTCCAAAGTCGAGCACAGTTGCCACCTCTCCCAGCCTAGAAGTGAGGGACTCCCAATTCTCCTCCATTCTTCTGGGCGATCTCTGGGTCCTGGACCAAGCTGTCAGCAATTCACACACTACCAATGCAGCACGCTCTGGTTCTCCAAGTATCTTCCAAGTATCCTCCAGAAGGACAACTAGAGAATGATCTAACATTGTGATGCCTATGAGAATACCAACCAAACCACCTCTGCTGCAAGCCCACTCATCCACATAAAAATCTGTGAATGCACTAGAGGTTCGGTCTCTACATCCTCTGGTAAGAGAGAGCTTCTAGACGTTCAGCCAAACTCTAGTTGAGTGCTATGGATCCGGTTCTCTCAGGGAAAGGACCAACTCCTCCCAAATTGTGTACTCACTCCCTATGACAGTATCCAAGCCGCCTCCTTACCTATCCTTTGGGTCCTCCAGCATGTTAAAATCTCCACCCGCGCACCAAAAATCTGCCTAGGGAAGTGCATGTCTCACCTGAGCCCGAAACTCAATCCGCCCCGCCACTCTATTGGGGGCATAAATGTTAAGGAAACCCACATGGTCCTCCCCAACCCCGACTATAACCCATTGCGCCCTTCCCTGAACAATGATGTGTGAATCCAACACTGATGGAAGCAGCTCCTCACTGACCAAAATGCACACCGGTGGAAGCGGGCCCACCCCATCCCGTGAACATTCCAAGAGACAATCCGCATAAATAAGGATGGGAGGAGTGGGACCTACTCGAGACACTCTCTCCACGGAGGGTCTTCGGGGTCGGTTTGGAGGGGGAATAATCACAGTCTGACCAGGGCCGGATACGGGCCAAGTGATCCCTGATCCTGTCCTCATAAAGCTCCACTCCACTCTCATCCTGTGGTACACCTACGCTCTGCTCCATCTGTCACAATGAAGGAAATGGAGAAAGGGCCGCCACATGGAGGAACACATACAATATCATCTCCAAGCTCAGGGCGTCAATGTCTCCGTCCTAACATCGTAGGCAGGAGCTTGCTAGCTCCATGCAGGCCAAGGCCCCAAAATGGTTGACGATGTCGACTAGATGGCTACCTCCGAGGTGCTAAGCTAGTGAGACCTCCTGGGAGTGAATGGCGGAGGAGGCAGACTCGCAATCCCACTCCTTGCAGCGCGCTGGGGGGGTGTGTGTGTGTGGGGGGGGGGGGAGGGGGGGGAGGAGGAGGCAGACTCGCAATCCCACTCCTCGCAGCGCGCCGGGGTGTGTGTGTGGGGGGGGGGGGGGGGGGGGTGAGGAGGGGGAGGCGGAAGGACCACTGCTCCACTACCCCAAGTATGGTGGAAGACCACGCAAACGCAAAGTGGCACCGCAATCTCCAAGAACTCTCCAGCCTCAAAAGGAAAGCATCTGAGAAGGCCATCGTCAACACCTGAATTTTATATACATATATATATATATATATATATATATATATATATATATATATATATATATATATTTTTTTTTGGGGGGAAGGGGGGGGGGGGTGGGGGGGGGGGGGGGGGGGTTGGGTTTACTCGGATCACCCTGGAAGCTCGGGAGCACAATAACCTGCAAGAGATCCTCCGGGGAAGCAATGTAGACTCTGATGGATGGGATGCCTGTTTTCCTGGCCACCACTAATGCGGCCGTCTGCGGGGACTCTATCGATCATCCAATCAATCGAATCAGTGGGCAATACTCCTTATCGAGGCGGGAAAGCAGACCGTCACGAGGAAGCCGGATACACTTGCCAGGGGTCAGATGCAAGGGTCGAAACCATGGTGCCATCTCGCAAAGAACGCCTGAGCGCTGCGAATCCCAACGGGGCTCTGCTGCATCACACGATCAGTCACTGCGGATGAATCAAACTCCACCTGAGAGTGGCAAACTCAAAGAAAATGGATACCAGTGATCTTGCTGGGCTCGCCAATTAGGGCTACCTGGAGCAAATCCAGGATTTGTCCGCGCGCAGGGTGGCTCCCTACGATCTTGCAGACCAAAGAAGAGGCTGCAAGGGAAGATACTGTTGATGCTAAGCAGGTGTATACCTTTGCTAAGCTGTGTCAAACAAGCAGAACCACCAATGTAGATCAAACGCACTTACAGATGGTATAGCAAAGCAGCACTCCATAAAATCCTTTTTTTCAACCATTCAAAATAAGGACGGATCCTCAAGTCAACCCATTTCATTACCAAGATGTACATTAAACACCGGTTTTATAACTTAAATGTAATAAGGACTAAAAATTCATAGTAATTTGGGCCTGTTAAAATAAACTATAATGTTGTTCTCTGCACTGTAAACAAGTATGCTCAATCCATATTTGATGTAACAGGACTATCAATTACACCTTTCAACACCATCTCCTTCTTCAACGTGCATGCATGCATACATTCTACATTTTTCCTGGCCGACTTTTTGTTAAGAAGCACCATTGCATACCTGCCCAATGCACTGTCCAACCCACGGGCAATGGTGATCAAATCTCTCGACACAGTTGTTACAAATAGAGCAATGTGAACAACGAGGAGGGCGATACAGCATGCATGTGTCACAATACTTCACTTTCACTGAAACTCCATTGACAATGACATCTTTGGTCCTCGGCAATCGCCAACGTGGAGTTTGCCCCCCAGCCCAATCTGCAGGGGATGCTGAAGAGTCGTACTCTTCTGGCTCTGGTGGGTGCAAATTGCGTGGAATAATGCCAGGATCTCTGCTTGATGTGAGTAAGAGAAGAATAAGAACCTGAACACAAAATGTGTGTTAAAAGGCAACATGAAAAAATGAACTTAACAAAAAGATAATTTCAACTTTTTATTTTTTTTGCAGAGGACTATAGGCAAGTTTTAAACAATAAATTACACCAAGCCTATTGAGTGTAGGGTTAAGAAAATCCAGACCTCGACACCCTCATTGGGGTCCCAAGTAGCACACCCCCCCACCCCCCCCCCCCTCTTCTTCTTTCGCCCGGCACAATAGTTGCTTTACCTACAAGAACCTTAAAGAGTAATACGAAGTTGTACTAGCGCAACCACATAACCAAGCTCCTACACTGAGCTAGACACATAAGCCAATCTCTTAACAGCTGCAGCTAGTGGGACAGCCGCTACACCTGCTGTGTTTGCAGCACAGTTATCAAAACGTACCGCCACAATGAAAACAGAAACCCCCAAAATGTTACGGATTTTATTGAAAATGGAGCCCAATGCTATGTCATCGTGCCACATCATAAGGTTAGTCATGTTTCATAGACAGGGAGGTCAGGCAGTGAGTTAAAGAGAGAGAGAGAGAGTTAAGAGACCTTGACAAAACCAGACTCCCACTTGAAGGGCATTAACTTTCAGGTTAGCTCACCACATGTATCTGCCCTATATTAAATTCCCTCTTACTTCCTCCCATAATTCTAGGGCTACCGCAAAAGTTGCTCTGATACTTGTATGATTTAGCCGCTCAGTTCTTTATACTGATGCTTGTATTTTGCAGCACCTAGGGAGAGTCTCCCGGGCTGCCATGATGTATTCACTGCTCTTCTCTCTCTTAGGAGCAGGAGAGATCTTTTGTAGCCCTACGGGCGTTTTTACATAACTAATGAAAGGATCTTTTCTCGGAAAAAAAAAAAAGTTGCTCTGATATCAAGTGTTATATCTCCTAATCACATAACAACAAATCCACTAAGAGGGGTGTAAGCTAGCTCACTCCCAACCACAAATTCTATGCTTTGAACCTCCCCCGAGCCAGGGACCAAGGTCTAACTCCTGCAGATCCATGCATGACAGCCTGGCAATCCTAACAGCTGCATCTACCTCATAGAGCCTCTAGGCAAGCCTATCTATGCTCTACTGTAACTGTGATTAAGATCATGGTCAAGACTTAGACCAGAAGTGAGGCTACATCAATAATACCCCATGTTTCACTTATATAGTGCCCATTGTTATAAATAGCCAACACACATGGATTTATTGATAATAACCTTAGCTGCCCATATGCCTGCTTTCTCCTTATCCCAGGGCTACCCCAATTCTATCAAATTAAGCCACTAATCCCAAGGAATAGCACCAGGGGGTGGGAATACATGTCACATGCTTTCAATTACTTTTTGGAAAGAGGCATAAAGGATCAATGCACAGTGCCACACACACCTCAGCAAGACCGTGTCGCTCAGAGGAAATGTAGATCTCTTATGGAGATGGATACGGCGATTGTACGAACGTCACAAGAGGGTGTATGGACAAGTATGGGCTTGCACATGTACGCAAAAAATCGGGGCTTAGATAGGTCAGGTTGAACCTTGTGCTCTAATACCACTCTTGGATTTAGGGTTAGATTTATGTTTAGCAATGATGCATACAATGCACAGTGAACAAAGAGTGTGGGTGTATTCACACACGAAGGAAAAAACCCTTTGATATACAAAGGTAAAAAGTGTCCTATGTAGAGAATTATTACTCCTAGTTCACACGTCACTACTATAAACTTACAGAAGATAATACTCTCTTTTCTGAAGTCCAGTCTTCCAGTTCCCTAATGTGTGTTACTTGTTCAAGATAGTAATCTGTTTCCAATTCAACAAATTATTGGCTGCCTTGAGCTATGGCCTACCCAGTGTTCTTCTCCTTGGAGTTTTATCCCTTGCAAGCCACCATAGCCCTTCTCATAATCCAACTAATCTATTGCAACCTTGTCTCTACTCTTTCCAAGGCTCCATAAATTTCCCCACCCACTATGTTTCAACAACATGCCATCCATTCTTCCTTGCCAAAGCCTGTAAATCCTCTATGGTCCCACTTGCTTCTTTTCTGTCCATTTTAGTATTCTATATTGTCGATTTAGACTGTCTTCTCCAAGCTCACTAAAACACCCGAAGGATATTTTGTCTTGATGTACACTGAGAAAGGTGATTCTAAGCATTTGATGGAAATCTTTCAATGCCATAATAGGTGCCCAGCAATTTATAAGTTATCAACAGCAAATCCAGTATTTAGTTTTAGGTTTGATCACTTTTCCTTAGCTTTGAGCATTCAGGTGCTTCCTGTGTCGCATCATCATTCACTTTCTTTTGTTCTTCTGACTCCATGTTTCTTTCTTATTCTTTTCTTGACGGCTCTTTTCTGGTCTCTGTAGCAATTCCTGCCTCGTTCTGAGCTTCCAGTTCAGTAATAATAAGGCTTACTTCAGGAGTGGCTGCCCATCCAAGCCCTTCTCAGCCATGCTCAATACAAGACTTTCTGTCTTCATATGACCCACCTCGTCACAGGCAAAACTGCTTGGAAATCCTCTCCCTCTTGGTGGCGGCCTTCCTACTCCTGCTCTCCTTGCTACTGGATAAGCAATAGCAGGTGGCTTCTTTATTGTGGTGCATCGAACCTTCAACTGCACTTATTGCAGGAACCTTTGGCTTATATCAGCAATCCTGAGTAAAGTGCCCTGCTTTGTTGCAGTGCACACAGTACTTCATCTAGCGCACTTTGGTTCTGTAATTTCCTGCTTCTTCCTAGACATCTCGGCCATCTGTTTGCTTAGACTTCCTTAATGCACTGGGATTTTCTTCTTCTGAGCTGCTCGAGGTCTCTGAATCAGTGATCTTCGTCTTCCCTTTCTGGCTTTCTGCCGCCTGTTGCACCACTCTTCTTTGCTCTCTGAGCTGGAGCTTCTCTCGTATTCCATGTGCTTGCACAAGAATCTTCTTGTGCCTGGGCGCTCAGATAAGCTCGAATCTACCGGGTCTCTACATGTGTAGCTCTGCTTGCTCCTTTTCAGATTCTCTCTTCGAGAGGTTTCAAATCTTTCTACCTGGGACAACTAACTTTCTTCATCAGTTGTTAACCCTCTCATGTCCCAGTCTTCATTCCTTAGCCTGTATCTCTTAGCTCTGTCTTTTTCAGGATTCATTTTGTCTTCTTACTAGACTCTTGGATAGTTACGAGTTCTTGATCTCCCCTTTAGTGAATTGTGTATGTGTAACCATTTGGTCCTCCATGCTCTTTTCACATGATAGAACTCCTGCCCGGACACATGGACAGGATGATGGACACATGGAAACAAGGTTTCTAAAGTTGGAATTGGAAAAAGCACTCGTCTGGGTCAAAAAGCAAGAAAAAGCAAAAGTCAAACTTTGTAGACCAAAAAGCTGAGGGCACCATTGGAAAGAGCACGTCTAACTGAGTCAAAAAGCTATAAACCGCTTTTTCAAAAAGCAACTCTAGGGCCAAAAAGCAAGGCCCTAAAGTTGTAAAAGCATAAATCAAGAACTTTGACTATTTTTAAAGCAAAAGCAAGGAGGCAAAGCAAAAGCGCGGGATTAAAACAAAAGCTAGGGAATAAAGAAAAAGCATGGTAAAAAGCAGGCATCCCCTCAAGTATTTAAAGGACCATGCACCCTCTTGGTGGGATCATAGAAGACTCGAAGAGAACCTTGGAGAAAGACGTTGTGAAGACTCATCATCATCATCCTTGCCAACTAACCTCTCCACCACAACCGGCGGCTACCACCCCTTTTAACCCCCGGCGTTCTGCCACCCTACGCCCCTATCTAGAGTACTCAGCCGACTGCCGCCACCTTCACCTGCTGTTGTGCGCCGCCTGTACCTGTAGCGCCATCATCCGCCGCTTTGTTCAGTTCTGTGTTCAGTTCTGTGCGCCACCTGCAGTGCCAGCTAACGCCAGCACTCTCACATCTGGCTACGCAGCCCTTGTGCATCCTGTAGCCGGTTTTACTTCTGCTGTGTGCCGCCAGTACCTGTGTGCTGCCCTCGCCTTGTTCTACAGCCACCTGCATTGCAGCTGTGCCATTCTGTGAACAGCGCCGTCTCTGCCTGCAGCAGTACCGCCTCTGTTTGCAACTCTGCCACCTTTCACCTGACTGCACCTCCTCCTCAGTTCTCTGCCCTGAGCACAGGCTGCAGCGACCTGCCCTACAGAACCTCCTATCGCCGCCGTCTGCACCCTCAAGACCTGCAACACATACCTCACTAAGCTGAACCTGAATCTATCTTGTGTGCCATCTCCTTGTGTTGTCTTAAGGCACTGCCAGAAAACAGCACTTACCAGTATTTCAGAACCCTTACAAAGAAGGGACTTCCTTGTGGAGATATATACCCATCTTGGTGAGAATTGTCCGGATTGGATTAAGAACAAAGAGTTTTTGTGCATACTTGAGAACATCAGTTGGATTCATTGGATTTCGGTACTAGCCCGGTTAAGCCTCTTGTGGGTCATCCTCATGGTGAGCTCGGCATCAGTTATCTTGTGCCTTGACATCGACATCGGCCCGATCTCGACATCAACACCTTTGTTTGATGTTGTATTCATTTGTTGTATTGGTCCTGGCTAGGAAAAGCCCGTGGATTGTTTCTGAAATAAACTCTTGAAGAGGGAGCGGGGCCTGTTCCCCGCTCAGCGTGGTGTACCTTGTGAATCCCCTATTCCCATCTCTCTCCCCCTTCTCTCTCTCTATCTTTATCTCTCGTACACGTGGTTGCATTTGTCACTGCACGCTCCGTTGGGCTTATAGTGGTATTAGAGCAAGGATTTCTCTTGAAGAAATCTTTTCTAGGGTGACACAACCATGTCAAGAGTTGAGGGAGACCAAGGGCCTCAAGAAGGGAACAACCATGAAGCCAATACAAAACTTCTGGAGGGAACCAAGGTCATCAATCCGTCTCTCATGAGACCGCAGTCATGACATCAGCTGAATATTGAGACTTTCAAAAGTTCAAAAAGTATCTTCAAGAAGAGGAGTTCCTAGCTTGGAGGGCCAAGAAGGAACAGGATTACAGAAAGGCCCAAATGTTCAAAGACTTCGTCAAAGACCAGACCACCGAAGCCGAAGGTGTGGAAGCCGCCAAAGCTTACCTACGAGGTGAAGGGGTTACCTTTAGAGAAGAGCCTAGAGCCACCCGATCCATCACTCATGGAGGACTAATAGAAGCCACCCCCAGACTCGCCTTATCAGATGCAACCTCTTCTAGCCTAGCAAAAGAGAAGAAGGCAAAGGAACCTTCAAGTGGCAAAGTGGACTTCAAGCCAGGAGAGAAAAGCGTAAAGTTTGATACCTTTTATGGAAAGCAGGACACTCAGAAAGCTCTATCCTTCATCAAATAGTTTGATGCTGCCTTTGGAGGAGAAGACTTCTTCAAAAAGTCCAAACTCCGCACGGTTCGTATGCACTTGAAAGATCCCGCCTTGAATTGGTAGCTAAAGGTGATCCAAGAAGGGACCGAGCCTACCTCATGGGCTGATTTCAAAACCATGTTCAACAAGAAGTTCCTTCCCGCTACCTTTGAGGCAGATGTAGCGAAGGAATGGGATGAGGTAAAGCAAAAAGCGGGAGAAAGTATGGCAACATATCTTAATAACTTTTCAGACATCTCATTGAAGTTCACCTCATATACTCCTGTCCCACCGTTGATGGAAATGCGAAAGTTTGTCAACGGATTGCAACCAAAGCTTTATCAAGCAATCTATATGTTGGGACCTAAAACCTTGGCAGAAGCCCAAGACAAAGCTTTGCAAGCCGAAGCTCTATATATGCCTTGGATGGTGGGTAAATCAAAGAACGAGAATCGAGACTCATCTCAAAGGAAGAAGTTTAGAGACTGATCCCCATCAAGGAACCGAGTTACAAGAAAAGAACAATAGCAGTGAGGACAAACCCCCACTCTTTAGAAGAAAATTGTCCCTCAAGCAACTCGCAGAATATACCAAAGAAGAGAACTGTTTCCAAGGTGGAAAGAAGGGACACTTGGCTACAAATTGTCCCAACCTGATAGATCAAGAAGCTAAAGAGACTAGAAGATCATCAGATTGACATCCTGCCATGAAGTTTTTGGAGCAGTTTTGTATCATGAGGGCTATGTAATGGCTTATGACAGTTTTAGATAAGGATCTCTAGAACTATAATGGAACATATTTTTCTGACTTCTTGTTATCAAGAAAGATTTAAGAGAGAGGGATTGTATCTCTAAGCCCTCTTTATTGTGTGTGTGTGTGTGTGTGTGTGTGTGTGTACACATATACACATATATATTATATACACATATACATATAGATATATATATGTATATATATATACATATATATATATGTACATATATATATATGTACATATATATATATGTACATATATATGTATATATATACATATATATGTACATATATATATATGTATATATATATACATATATATATGTATATATATATACATATATATATATGTATATATGTGTACATATATATGTACATATATATGTGTACATATATGTGTACATATATATGTACATATATATTGAACTGGAATTGATCATTATTCTACTTATAATGGTTATTTAGACATGCTCTAGTTTGGGTGGCAACAATGCCAGAAAGCCCAAGGAGCAAGATTTGTATATGAACGGCAACAATGCCAAAACAACATTTGTATATGGAAGGCAACGATGACAGATATATTGGACTTCATAGTCGGGCAGACATTGTGACCAAATGGCCCAAATGATTGTATTGGATTTCGTAGTCGGGCGGTCATTGCGACCAGATGGCCCAGATGACTGTATTGGATTTCGCGGTCGGGCAATCAATGCCACCAGATGGCCCAGATGACATGAACTCTCGAGCGGTCCCAGTGACTAGATGGCCTTGAGGAAAAGTCTGAGCAATCCCAGTGACCAGATGGCTCAGCACGGTTTCGATGAAACCAGACAGGACAATCTATGAACAGGAGGATCATTATTTGTGCATTGCATACTGATGTATGTCTGAATTTCTTTGACTGTGTGCTGTTTTTGATGCGTGGACAATACTTGGATTTATGGCATGTGATAGTCCACTCGGCTCCAGACTACCTGGCCAATACCTGGAATACCTAGTGGACATGAATGATGCGTACTTGTTTGTTGACTGTTGGGGTAAAGGCATTATGCCCACCCTTATAGTGTGTACAAGCCCATAAGTTATAGTACATAGTACACTTAGTACATTTAATGTACTAAGTGCACTATGTGTACTAGTGCAATATACATGTGTGATAGGGGAGTCACACACTCACACTTGGTGAGTTGACTTATCCCCACAACTCTCTCTCTCTCTCTCCCTTGTTTCTCTGTGTATGTCTCCCACATGAACTCTAACCCTAATTATCACTCCCATTCAACTGGTATCAGAGCCTTGAGCTTGGCACGAGCAGAGGAGCTTTCTGGTGCTCAGACGTGTAGCGCTGGCCCTGGGCAAATTCGCTTCGCTCCTCGTCACCTTCTCCAAGGCGTAACAGCAGCGCCCGACCTGCTTCACACCTCCAGTGTCGTTGATGACAACGACGTCCAAAGGGGGAGTCCTGTCCTTCCTCCTGTGCCAGCAGCGAATGAAGTTCCGGCCAATCCTACTGAAACCGTTGATAGCCATGAGCATCAGATTTCTGCAGAGCAGCACCAAATTCATCACCCCCTTTTTCTGCAACAAAAAATCAAAAATTACAAGGTATCTTGCTTCAATTTTTTTTGGGATTTGCAATTGAGCAAGTACAATCATCAATTGAGTAGGTACAGGTGCCAAATGGCTCAATTTTGAGCGAAATTGGCAAAATTAGGTGACATTGGTCACAATCAGGATCAATTTGCAAGAAATTGGATGTCAAAATTTGGGGCTTTTGATGTATTTGTGCAATTGGGCATTCGTACATGCTGTATGATGTGAGAAATCGCACATTCGGGCAAAATTGCAGCAAATTGCAATGCAAATCAAGGGGCTTTTGTGCCGATTAAGTTGATTTGCATGCAGGCACTCGCAGTTGATGCTTTGGGCAACGTGTTGATGCCTGTCAAGCACTCAATGTGCCTGTAAATCAAGGGGCTTTCATGTATTGGATGTATATGTGGCAAGGGGGAAGCACCGTGAAGACTCTGGATGCCTTCATGTGCGTCAATGTACAATGTATGATCAGCAATTGATCTTAAATCAAGGGGCTTTTCAAGATTTTATGCTTGTTGAGCTTGGCAAAGCAACTTGCAGTCAAGGGGCTTTTGCCCAATTTCTGTTCGGGACTGTTGCATGCAGTGTTCAGGACTGTAAAAGTTTGATTTTCACTCATTTGGACAGCCAGGAGAGCATTTATTGCTACTGTACCTGCTGGTACAGCTTTGGTACAGCTTTGTACAAGTTTTGGCATGGCTGCATATTGATTTGAGTGAGCAAAAGGTTCAATTTCAGCTGCTGTACTTGCCGGTACAGGTTTGGTACATCACAGGTGAGCACTTGGTACTGTTGTACAGTACTTTGGAAGGGGAACAGAGCACATTTAAGGTGCTGTCCTAAATCTGCAGCAACCAGATTTTGGTGATTTCATCACATACAGTGGGAGTAGAGTTGCATTTGTGCTTCCGCAGTGGGAGATAAAGCTTGGGAGAACAACTGTGAGCACTTAGTGTGCTTTTTGGTGCAGTGTTTGCACATTTTTCAGGGAGTCAGGCATTGACAGGTTGCATATTGCTATGGCAACCACAGGTGAGAGCTCTTCATTGCTTCACATCAAGAAGCTTAAAGGCTCACATAACTATGATATTTGGCAAACCCAGTGCTATAATGTGTTGCTTCAGAAGAAGCAGCACAAGCCTATCAAAGAAAGGGGTGTAATGCCTGCTTCTCTTACTGCTGAAGAGTGGGAAGATATGGATGAGCTGGCAAGATCTACTATCATGTTGTCTGTGTCAGACTCTTTACTTTTCAGCATTCGTGAAGAGAAGACAGCTTGGGGAATGTGGCAGAGATTGCAGGACTTGTATGCCCAGCAAAGTGCCTCAATCAAAGTGTATTGGTTGAAGAAACTCATAGGTCTTTAGATGAAGGAAGGGGCGTCTATGACAGCCCATCTAAATGAGTTTAATGGTATTGTCAGCCAAGTTATAAATCAAAAGTTGGCAATGGACGATGAGTTCAAAGCCACTTTTCTCTTATGCACTTTGCCAGAGAGTTGGGACACATTCAGGACAGCCACTAGCAATTCGAATGCTACGCTGTCATATGCAGATGTTGAGGGTGCTCTTCTTCAAGAGGAGATGAACAGGAAAAACAACTCTGTTGGAAAGTCCAATGCAATGAATGCACGTGGGAGATCCCAGCAAAGGGGTAAAAGCCAAGAACGGGGAAGGAGCAAGTCCCGCTCCAAAAAGGACTTGGAATGCCATTATTGTGGCAAGAAGGGACATATCAAAAAGCAATGCTACAAATGGAAAAATGATCAAAAGAAAAAGGGAAAAGGCAAAGACAAAGACAAAGATGAAGCCAAAGATGTAAAGCCAAAGAGCAAAAGTGGAGTCAAAATTGAAGGAGTCAATGTGTCACATGCAGGTGACAGTGAGGATGAGGTCCTATTCACGTCTTCACTTGATGCCCATTCACTTCTTACAGGAGATGGTCATGGTATGCACTCATGGATCATTGATTCAGGTGCCTCCTTTCATGTCACAGGTTGCAGAGACTTGTTTGTCAGGTATACTGCTAGCAATGAAGGAGTAGTTTATTTGGGTGATAACCATGCATGCAAGATTCTTGGCAGAGGTGATGTGAGGCTTGTGTTTTCAGATGGCTCACAGCTTATGCTCCATGATGTCAGGCATGTGCCTGAGATCAAGAAGAACCTGCTTTCTACTGGACAGCTTGATGATGCTGATTATGTTACCACATTTGGTCGTGGAAAGTGGAAGATTAGTAAGGGCTCACTGGTTGTTGCTAGGGGCTCTAAGGTGGACACTCTTTACTTCATGCATGCAGGTGTTTGTCACATGCTAATGTAAATGCAACCGAGCTGCCGGAAATTTCTATGTGGCATAGCCAGTTGGGACACATGAGTGTCAAGGGAATGGAGCAATTGTCTCGTTTTGGTTACTTGCCTTCTCTAAAGTTTTCAAGTTTTCAGTTTTGTGAGCATTGTATATATGGCAAGCAACTCCAGTGCCCCCACAAGAAAGCTCTTGGACAGAAAGATGCTCAGTTAGAGCTTGTGCATACAGATGTATGTGAGATGCCTCAGCTTTCTTTGGGAGGGGCAAAATATTTTCTGTCATTTATTGATGATGCCACACGCAAGGTGTGGGTTTATCCTCTTCGTTTGAAGAGTGATACATTCTCAGTGTTTGAGAAGTTTGTTGCTCTTGTTGAGAACCAAACAGGCAAAACACTGAAGGCTTTGCGTTCCGACAATGGTGGAGAGTATATGTCCAAACAGTTTCACGACTTTTGTGATGCTAAAGGCATCAAGAGGGAGCTCTCTACTCCTTATGATCCTCCACAAAACGGGACAGCAGAGAGGATGAACAGGACCATTCAGGAGAAGGTCCGTTCTATGTTGTCACATGCTGCATTACCTCATGGTTTTTGGGCTGAAGCTGTTATGACAGCCGTTCATCTTATAAACAGGTCACCTAATACGAGGCTTGGTGGGAAAGTGCCAGAGGAAGTATGGACAGGAAAGCCTCCGTCATACAAGCACTTGAGAGTGCTTGGTTGCGTTGCGTACATGCACATGCATGTATAAGGAGCCTGCAAGGCAACAGGAGCCTGGCAGAGTCATCTTTGATGATGATGGACATCATGGACAACAACAAAGGGCTGTAAATCAGCCATTACAGCAGCAAAACCAGCCCTTAAATGGTGCTGAAAATGGTCCAAATGGACAGCCAGAAGTGGCAGAAGATATCCCTATGGATATCCCACAGTTAGAGGAGATACCGGGCATGATTTTTCAGCCTTATGGCATGGAACAGGAGCCACCAATAGGTGATATGCAGGCTGGACAGCAACCTGCAAATGATGGTCATTGGGTACGGAGGTCCACAAGACCCTCCAGAGCCCCTGACAGGTTTGTTCCAGGGGTTGACTACTTGATGCTCACTGACTGTGGGGAGCTCTCATGTTATAAGGAGGCTTTACAGAGGGCAGACAAGGCTTTTTGGGATCATGCCATGAAGTCAGAGATGGATTCTCTGCACAAAAATGGAACATGGAAGTTGGTGCATTTGCCTGCAGGCAAAAAGGTTTTGCCATGCAAGTGGGTTTACAGGCTCAAAGTTGCACCTGATGCAAAGCCAAGATACAAAGCCAGGTTAGTGGCTAAGGGCTTCAAGCAAGAATATGGTGTGGACTTTGATGAGATCTGGTCAAAATGACCACACTTAGAGCTGTGTTAGCTTTGGTTGCACATGATGATCTGGACTTGATTCAGATGGATGTGAAGACTGCTTTTCTTCACGGTGATCTCCATGAGGAGATATATATGCAACAGCCAGAGGGTTATGCAGTAAGTGGAAAGGAGAAGCTTGTATGCAAGCTGAAAAAGAGTTTTTAAGGGCTCAAACAGACACCAAGGGAATGGTATCATAAATTTGATACATTCATGAAATCCCAGAAATTCAGGAGAAGTGACATAGATCACTGCTTATACACCAAGAAAGCTTTGGATGGCAGTCTATTGATCCTCATCTTGTATGTTGATGATATGTTGATTGCCGGGAAATCTCGTAAGGAGATGGATACCTTGAAGAAGAAACTGCATCAAACCTTCGATATGAAGGATTTGGGTGATGCAAATCACATTTTGGGTATGCGGATACTTCGGGACAGAAATCAGCATGTGTTGTATTTGTCTCAGAAGGAATACATTGGCAAAGTTTTGCAGAGGTTCAATATGGACGGGGGGAAGAAGACTAGTACTCCTTTGCCTCCATATGTGAAACTCAGTGCTATGGACAGCCTACAGTCAGATAGTGGCAGGGCTGATATGGCCAAGATTCCGTATGCTTCAGCTTGTGGCAGTCTCATGTATGCCATGGTTGCTACTAGGCCGGACATTGCATTTGCAGTGGGAGTGGTTTCTAGATACATGGCCAACCCTGGCAAGAAGCATTGGGAAGCAGTGAAAGGTGTCATGAGATACCTGAAGGGCACACAGGATATGTGCATTTGTTTTGGCAAACAGGATGCATTAGTGCATGGTTACACGGATTCGGATTATGCCGGTCATCCAGATAACCGGAAGTCTACTACCGGTTATGTGTTTACATTCACAGGAGGTGCTGTGTCATGGATATCCAGGATGCAGAAGTGCACTGCCTTATCTACTACAGAGGCCGAGTATATTGCAGCCACAGAGGCTTGCAAGGAGGCATTATGGCTATCTCGGTTAGTGGTTGATTTGGGATATACAGGGGATATTCCATTGTTGCATTGTGACAGTCAGAGTGCCATCCAGTTGGCAAAGAACCCTGTCTTTCATGCAAAGACGAAGCATGTGGATGTGAAGTATCACTTCATCAGAGAGGTGATAGAGAACAAGCAAATTCAGCTTGTTAAGATTCATACGGATGACAACCCGGCTAATCTGTTGACAAAGAGTTTGCCTCCGGAGCGGTTTGCTCATTGCAGACACTTGATGGGCATTGGATGAGGCCAGTTTCAGCCTTGATATGGCCTTGTATATTATCATGTACATGCTGATTTTTCTTTTCCTTCATTTAAGGACACTTTGCCTTTAAGTGGGAGGTTGTTGGGGTAAAGGCATTATGCCCACCCTTATAGTGTGTACAAGCCCATAAGTTATAGTACATAGTACACTTAGTACATTTAATGTACTAAGTGCACTATGTGTACTAGTGCAATATACATGTGTGATAGGGGAGTCACACACTCACACTTGGTGAGTTGACTTATCCCCACAACTCTCTCTCTCTCTCTCTCTCCCTTGTTTCTCTGTGTATGTCTCCCACATGAACTCTAACCCTAATTATCACTCCCATTCATTGACTAGCCTGTGTCTAGTTATTGCAGAAGGTGAGTATGCATTTATTATCTAACCCTTGTTACAGGCTATAAAGAACATGTACCATCAAGAACACGGACATCAGTCAAAGAAAGGCATAAAGATGTTGCCAGAGGAGTAGAAGACACCACATATATGAGGAAAGACCACATGCACAAGAACACCAGATGGGGCTAGTACCACGATCAAATGCATACCACAGTTAAGGACAACTGTGATGTAAGAGGGAGGGAATGTAACCATTTGGTCCTCCATGCTCTTTTCACATGATAGAACTCATGCCCGAACACATGGACAAGATAATGGACACATGGAAAAAAGGTCCCCAAAGTTGGAATTGGAAAAAGCACTTGTCTGGGTCAAAAAGAAGGAAAAAGCAAAAGTCAAACTTTGTTGACCAAAAAGCTGAGGGCACCATTGGAACGAGCACGTCGAACTGAGTCAAAAAGCTGAAAAAGCAGCTCCAAGGCCAAAAAGCAAGGCCCTAAAGTTGTAAAAGCATAAATCAAGAACTTTGACTATTTTTAAAGGAAAAGTAAGGAGGCAAAGCAAAAGTGCGGGAATAAAACAAAAGCTAGGGAATAAAGAAAAAGCATGGTAAAAAGCAAGCATCCCCTCAAGTATTTAAAGGACCATGCACCCTCTTGGTGGATCATAGAACCTTGGAGAAAGAAGTTGTGAAGACTCATCTTCATCATCATCCTTGCCAACTAACCTCTCCACCACAACCGGCGGCTACCACCCCTTTTAACCCCCGGCATTCTGCCACCCTACGCCCCTATCTAGAGTACTCAGCCAACTACCGCCACCATCACCCGCTGTTGTGCGCCGCCTGTACCTGCAGGGCCATCATCCGCCGCTTTGTTCAGTTCTGTGTGCCACCTGCAGTGCCAGCTAATGCCAGCACTCTCACATCTGGCTGCACCGCCCTTGTGCATCGTGAAGCCGATTTTACTTCTGCTGTGCGCTGCCAGTACCTGTGTGCTGCCCTCGCCTTGTTCTACAGCCACCTGCGTTGCAGCTGTGCCATTCTGTGAACAGCACCGTCTCTGCCTGTGGCAGTACCGCCCCTGTTTGCAACTCTGCCGCCTATCGCCTGGCTGCACCTCCTCCTCAGTTCTCTGCCCTGAGCACAGGCTGCAACAACCTGCTCTACAGAACCTCCTATCACCGCCGTCTGCACCCTCAAGACCTGCACCTCCTCCTCAGTTCTCTGCCCTGAGCACAGGCTGCAGCAACCTGCTCTACAGAACCTCCTATCGCCGCCGTCTGCACCCTCAAGACCTGCAACACATACCTCAGTAAGCTGAACCTGAATCTATCTAGTGTGTCATCTCCTTGTGCTGTCTTAAGGCACTGCCAGAAAACAGCACTAACCAGTTTTTCAGAACCCTTACAAAGAAGGGACTTCCTTGTGGAGATATATACCCATCTTGGTGTGAAGCTTTTTGGGATTACCTTGTCCGGATTGGATTAAGAACAAAGAGTTTTTGTGCATACTTGAGAACATCAGTTGGATTCATTGGATTTCGGTACTAGCCCAGTGTAAGCATCTTGTGGGTCATCCTCATGGTGAGCTCGGCATCAGTTATCTTGTGCCTCAACATCAACATTGGCCTGAACTCGACAGCGACACCTTTGTTTGAAATTGTATTCATTTGTTGTATTGGTCCTGGCTAGGAAAAGCCTGTGGATTGTTTCTGAAATAAATTCCTGAAGAGGGGGCGGGGCCTGTTCCCCGCTCAGCGTGGTGTACCATGTGAATCCCCTATTCCCATCTCTCTCCCCCTTCTCTCTCTATCTTTATCTCTTGTACAAGTGGTTGCATTTGTCACTGCACACTCCGTTGGGCTTACACTATGCCCCGGCACGATAGCCAAATGTGGTCACTCCAGTCAGTGGGGGAGCCAGCAGTGTTGTTTTCTCTTCCAAATCAATGCAGGCAATCTGCTTACTGGATTTCTCCCAGTAGCATTACCACGATTTTCTGACCTATTTCTAGGATTTGGTGTCACTCCTTCCTGACCTGGACTTCTCGCCTTCCTATCATATCTCCTGTCCTAGGAACTTGACCAGGTGAAAAGAGCAGCATATCATGTCTGGGATCACCAGCCAGCAGTACACTCGGAAGTGACTACTGACAATGAGAAGTAATGCTTGTGGAAAAAAGATCTATCACAGACTTTTACACAAACGGTTCTACTTTACTGGTAGACAAAGCAGTATGCACACATATGAGATAGGTAAAAAACAATGATGACATTATGCATGAGCATAAGAAGATATTCAAAGGTCTAAATGACTGCCATTTCATTAAAAGGGATTGTATAATGTTAAGTGTTTTTCCATTAATCGCGGAGTACATTCAGAGTCCAATTCTCAGAGTGACATCCAGAGTTACATCATCAGCCTAAAAGCCATCGCCACTGAATGGCGGTTTCTATTTATAGTTGTCGGAAGAGACTTCGCACCTATGACCTATCATTGTCTGTAATAATCACCGGAACTTTGTACAAATAAGACAGGATCTTCCTGCTTTACTCACCTACTGACTTATTTTAGCCTATGCCCACTGGTGAACTTTCCTATTCTATATATACTGCTACATCCAATCAATTGCCACCTAACTGGCGACTGGAGGCTGTCCAATTGGCGACTGGAGGTTGTCCAACTTGACCGTCATCGCCTGTCCGTCTGCTGCTTTCTTTGCCAGTCCAGCTGCTGGTTCTCCAGGCTTTAAGTAAAGCATATACTCTACATGTGCCTCCCCTCCCAGGCGTCCTGCCCATTGGGAGCCCATGCTGTGTCGTGCGTAAATGAGTAACATTGTCTAACTGTCCATTATCTAACTTTAGTTGGTTCAATTGATCCTTTTAACAAAGAGTATGGTAAGGATACAATCTTTCTAATTACAAGAAAGCTTATCCGGTTCATGATTCATGCAAACAATCACCTTATTAAAAATACAATCCTGCATTGGTATACCCCTGTAAGTATAGGCTCATTCATTGTGATTGGTCAACTTACTATCGTTATGGATAAATTACTAACCAGCCATGTGTGAGAAATAGGAACTTACCTGATCAATTATTTATTCAATATAATTAAAAGGTTAGAGACTGCTAGGATTTGATATGTGCCTTTAAAACACCCTAACCATATTGCAGCTCCGACTTACAGACAGAAGAAAAAACTAAAATCAAACCAGTCAAAGCCAAGAATATTTACATGCATAGTAAGAACCACAGCCACCACCATAATCGCAATGCCACTATTATAGTCAGAAAATCTATGCAGAAGATGCCTTGCAACAAAAATGCAGAATATTACTGCCGGTACAATTATGAGCAATATTGTCACGAGCAAGGACTTTTTATCTGGCCCAAAAATCAACCGTCCGGACAGAAGAAACTTCTGCAAAAAAAGTAGAGGAGCAACATCGTTAGCCTCTCTCTCTCTCTCTCTCTCTCTCTCTCTCTCTCTCTCTCTCCTTTCATAGCTGTTTAGGACTGTTTTAGGACTTTTTTAGTCCTTTTTGTCTTACTTTTGATGAGACACCATCAGCTGTGTACTATGTTTTGGTCTCATAGGCCACTTTGGCCTTTCGCAGACCTTAATGCATCTTTCTTTTGCCCCTCATGAAAACACAAGGTCTATGAGACCATAGGTAAGCTACGCATGGCCATATGGAGGAGATTTTGCAGACATACAGAGGAAGGGGTGATGGTTTTTGCACAGAAACTTATCAAAGCCCTGAGATAATCAGCTTATACATGGCTCCCATCTACAACAGGTGTCTCCCAAACTGTGTGACATGTCCTGCATCATATGGGTCCTCTGTAGGCCCATCTCTCCCAAATGCATCTATGACAGCATGATGGCATCTTCCTGAAAGTCATACATCGGACCTGTCTCGCGGCTGCCCCCCAAACAAGAGAATGTCCCCTTGTGGGGAGAGCTCCACGATATCTTCAAACAGGGGGGCACATGGTGACTGTCCATCTTGCATCAAGTCCTGTGCATATGCTGATGTCTGAGGCGGGAAGTTGCACACTCCAATGTATATCATCTTGAGGCCAGGTGTGGCTGTAAAGGCATCCACTGTCCACATGAATCAGGCCTCCTCATCCCGTCTAATCACAGTAAGCATTCATACACACGTGAGGCGGAAACCGACATGCCACTTCTCTTGAAAACACCTCCACAACACCCCCCCCCCCGCCCCGTGCCCCGCCTCTGGGGGGGGGGTGTTTGCCCTCTAAGAGCCAACTCCCATACATATCCTAACACATCAGGTAGCCCACATCAGATAGTCTTACCTGTTTCCCATATCACGGAGGATCTAGCACAGTAGTCTAGCTAGTGGGGTCTCCTGCTCTTATGTCCCACATCAAGGACTTAACCCCACCCATAGAAGCCGATCACATTTACCTCTCGTTCACTATCTCATGCCCCTCATTACCGCCCACACCAGCCCCACCCATTTCCACCTTCACTGCACAACACTTGTGCCTGTGTGCTAGGGTTTTCACAGATAGAAGAAGAAGAAGAAGAATATATTATCGTCCTCGGAAGGCCGAAAAACGGCCCATGGGACCCCCACGAAGTAAGTACAAAAGCTGTAAACAAAGCCTCCTCCTTTCATGGGAGGGGAAAAAAAAAGACTAGTGTGTGGCCAATTGTGTTACAAGGTAGTCACACACACAACACACAACCATCTTAAACTACCATATGTATTATGTACAAGGAAAGAACGATTAACTGAATTCCCTGTACAAGAAAGAGGCTGAGAGCGAAAACGTCAACACAGCCCAAACAACCTGTTCAACACCTCTAGGCTAGCCTATGTGTAGAGAAACACTGTGCTGAGACTAGCACTGAGCAAATGCAAATGATTATGACGATTTGGCTGCCCACGTATATATATGCACCAATGCTTCTAATCGGTTTGTTTTTCTGCTGTCAGCCAGGTCCATGACCTGCACGTGTCATCATCGCCATGTCATCACTTCCACGTGGAACTTGTGCCTCTCCACAAGCCTGCACATGCTATCTTCTGTGTACCAAAGGATTAAGCATAAACATAAAGGAAACAAGCATAGACATTGGCATCTAGCTCACCGCCCAGCCACAGAGCTGCTCAAGCTCACCCCCAAGCACAAGGGGAAAGTAGCATCCAAGACATGGCTCCACATGCAAAGTCCCCAGCGTCCCATACCGCCAGTACACACCCATCAAAGGTAAGCACGGAGTAGTCTCAAGGCCTCAAGTCCAGGTCTAAGGAGCTCTCTCTCAAACTGACTCATAAAGTCACTTATATAGGGCTCCTATAAACCAGGAGCCAATGTAGCACATGTCTCATAAAAGCTACTAACCTCCACTTTAGATGTCTAACCCTTAGGCTATCGTTAACCTAACCTGAATGTCTTAACCCTTGTTAGCCTTGGGACATAACATACTTCCCCCCTTAAGACAATGAAAGCTATGGAGGCTTGAAGACAAACATGGCAAAGGCATTTGATGAACAAAGAGAAGTAAGGGGGGGAGAAAGAGAGAGAGAGAGAGTCAGAGAGAGAAAGACAATGCTCAAAGAGAGTTTTTGCACGACTCAATGATGTGACGACTTATGTTACTTCAATCAAGTACAATTCTTTTTATAGGCTTAGAGCCTCTCCTCTATGGCATCATTGCTTAAGTCATTACAAGTATAACATCTAGATATTTTAGTGAATCACTCTTAAGTGTGAGGGACTCCTCCCAAGGATCACCTAATACACAGGCATGAACAAGATCAAAGAAACCAAATAAAAGGGGTGCAAGCAAGCTCACCACCCAACCATAGGTTCGTGTCCACAAACCTATGTCGAGCCAGGGACTAAGGTTCCACTCCACAAGTCCATGCCACTCAACCAAAGTGTCCCATATCACCAGTGCCTGCCCATAAGGGCCCTCAGCAAGACTACCTGTGATCTGTCATGTCCATGGCAGGAGTAAGCCTCTTGGACCAAGTCCAAACCACAATGAATGAATAATAACCCAAGACTCACTTATATAGTGCTTAAACTGTTGTTTCTCCAACATATGACAATAGAAACAAGACAAAAAAACGGAACCTTCTCAGGTTCTTGAAGAACATAAACCATCCTTCAATCCTCCAACTCCTCATGGAATGGAAAACCTGAAATCGTGGAGACAAATATCTACTAGCTACACAAAATACCCATCCTTTTCAGGATCTGGCAAATCCTTATACCTAAGGGATATCTTACCTCCCTCTCAAAGAAGAACCACAAAGTGTCTCCTTCAAGCTATCAAAGTCTGAAAGAATCTGGGTTTAAACCCAACTCCTACCACACATATTCTAGCTATTGCCAAAACCATATGCTTAGTAGTACCAAACTCGACCATAGGAATGTACATCTCCCAATAGAATGGTTGCCTGGAGCCGTATGCACAAAGCATAGCCTTTAAAATCTGATCGCACCATCTCAATCTGCCCATTGGACTAAGGATGACCAACAAACACAACTATGTCGAATCTCTAGATGACCTGCTGTAGGAGAGTGCCACCATTTGGCCGCCCCAGTGGTCTTCCCCTTTTTCGTGCTAAGGTACAAGAGGCCAGGAAGCTTCGTGTTGTCCGTATTGAGGCCAGGACTCGCATCACCTACAAGAGGCTAGGCCTCGTGTCACCCATAGTGTGGCCAAGACGTGGAATCCACTGTCTAGGATGCAAGTTTAGACTTCCCACTGAGCCAATTCCGTGCTCGAGAAGACCTACTATCTACAGGTTCCAGGAACAGGAGATATATCCATTGCATAATGCACGTGCACGCATCTCTGCTTGCTTGAAACTGATTCACATGACTTGCTTTCAATGTGACTGCCTGCTATGATGTGTCCAGTTCACGGGCAGGGGACGCCCACCCGTGAGCCTTGTCTTCTGACTAAGTTTGTGCCATGAGAATAGGTGGTAAGTATCATTTCTAACCTTATTTATATTTGCAAAGGTTTTAGAACATTAGGAGTTCACACTCACTTTAAATTCCAGGCTGCCCGGGACCCAATTCCATAACTATTGTCTAGCCAGCCTGGTGGGCACCCTCACCTTCTTTCTCATCCACGTGAGGCCATTCAATGGCTTCGGCAGTGCCCACCCTATACTTAAGGACACTACCATGTGGGAAGAGGGGATTGGACCCCTTCCACCTCCTCTACACCAACTTTACACCACGATTCTCTCTCATTTTTATCACATTTTGGGGGCTGGCACATATCTCCCGGGCTCTCTATCTGAAAATCGATTAGGTTGAGTGTGGCAGCCTACCTGCTGTGTACTTGCTGTGGGCACCTCCTGCACCTACTGTACCTGCTGTAGCTGCCTTCTGTACCTACTGTGCCTACTGTACCTGCTATGTACTTGCTGTGGGCACCTGATGTACCTGCCTTCTGCACCTGCTGTGAACTTGATGTGGGCACCTGTTGTACCTGCTGTGTACTCGCTGTGGGCACCTGCTGTACCTGACTGTACCTGCAAGTACCAGCTGAAACCCCAACTGTACCTGCAAGTACAAGTGAAACCCTAATTGTACCTGCAAGTAAAAGCTGAAAACCCTACTGTACCTGCAAGTACATACTGAACACCATCCTACATCTACAATACCAGATGTACAAGCACCAAGTGTACCTGTTTGAATACCTACTATTGACACCGCATACCAATACCTATTTGTGTACTTGTACTAGGGAGGCTTGAACCACAGTCTCTGCGAGGGTGTGAGCCAGGCTCTAGTACGAGAGCGCTTGTTTTGCGTGGTCCAAGTGTATGAGACTAGTGGCAAAGCTATTTAGAGTCATTCGACGAGTCCGGCATCAACAAACTACTCTGATACACTTCTGTTTGGGTAACTTGTCTTCATACTTGCATTGCATTGGGTTATCTAGCTGGCAAGCCCTTGGAACTTTGTGCAGATTTAAATACTCCAACAATATACTTCAGTATTGAGGGGGGGGCGGCCCATTCGCAGCCCCAGTAATGGCGTACTATGCAGTGCTTGTCTCTTTTGCAAATTATCTTGTGCAATGATGTATCATTCAGTTGTTATGTGCAATGTGGCTTTTACATACTAAGTGTGACGTGCGTATTGTTCACAAGGCAGTGCCCGAGGACGTTCACACTAGCCGGTGTAGTTTCGGTGGTATCACAGCACGGTTGTTTCCCTCTTCTCAATGGGGAAACGGTCGATTGGGCATTGGGCTCCGTGTGGACAACCGTCGAAAACTAAGGACAGCCATGCACAAAATGGTCAAGGGGCTAGTTCACATGGCCAAGGAAGTGGTACTCATGCTTGCAGCTTCTCAAGCTTTGGGCAATAAGCATATGCATGCAGGTTATATAGAGGATCAAATACATGTGGGAAAGCCTTCTCGAGGTAAAGAGAAGATGCAAGAGGATACCCAAATGTATTGAAAGCAAAGATTGAGCATGTCAAAAGGCAATTGTTGCAGCATTCTGGTAAAGGAGACCATGCGTTCAAGGGCAAAGAGAGGGCTAGTCATAACCAGCAAAAGTGTGGTACGCATGCTAAACCTTTTGTGAAAGATGTAAAGAGTGGTGGGAAGGCTGAAAATATGCAACCCAAGGAAAAAGCACAAGTTTAGCCTCACTCCTAAGCAAAGGGAGTAATATGCTAAGGAGGGTATATGCTTCTCATGTGGTAGCAAAGATCACATGTTTAGGGAATGCCCGCAACGTAAGAAGAACGAAAATGAGAAGCGACCAAAGGTAAATGTCCATGTCATTCCTAACGTACAAGGGAATACAAAGCATGACAACAAAGAGCAAGTGGTATGTAAAGTATGGGGACAACTCAAAGATCAGCCTGCTCTCTTTATGTTTGATGATTGTGCCACATATAATTTCATTTCGCCGCTTTGGGTATTGAAATAGGGAACATGGGACCCCAAATAGAAGCTGAGGCCGCATTTGTGGGTAAAGAAGTGCAAGTATCCCCGATCATTGGGAAGTTGCACATACATATCCAAGGTTACCGCGATCATGAGAGCTTTTTTGTTTCCGCGTACTTGGTCTATGTTCATGATAAGGTTAATAAATGTAATGTGTGTGTAGATACTCTAGGCTGAAATTTCTTAATGCATACACGGATTGCTTTGCAAATGCATTACCACGAGAGCTACCTCCTAAGCAATCCGAGGCTCATCACATTGATTTGGTGCCGGGTAGCTCCCCACCAAATAGACCTGCATATAGGATAAGCGGAGCACAGCAACAAGAGGAGATTATGAAACAGGTGACCAAGCTTTTGGACCAAGGTTTGGTCAACCAAGCTCTTCACCATATTGCTCACCAGTCTTGCTAGTGCAGAAGCAGGATGGTTCCTTTCATATGTGTGGATTACCGGGCTTTAAATAAGCTTACTATCAAGAGCCAGTTCCCAATCCCGTGCATAGATGACATCCTCGATAAACTTGATGGATTTGCATGCTTCAGCCGCATTGACCTTAAGAGTGGGTATCACCAGGTGCCTGTGGCACCACAAGATGTACACAAAACGGAATTCAGGACGTCATTTGGGCTATATGAGATTTTGGTTGTCGTTTGGTCTCACGAATGTCCCAACCATGTTCAATAGAATGATGGATCACATTTTCCGTGAGCATCACAAATTCACAAGTGTGTTTTTCGATGATATTTTGGTATTTTCCAAGAATGGGCAAGAACAATGCCAGCATTTTCTTATTGTATTTGAAGAGCTTTATAACCACAAGCTCTTCATTAATGCGAAGAAGAGTGAATTTTTTCCTTTCCGAGATTCACTATTTGGGACATATTGTATCAAAGAATGGAGTCAAGATGGATCCTGCAAAGATTGAAGCCAATCGGATTTGGCCTGAGCTATCTTCCATACACGAAGTACGAAGCTTTTTGGGTTTATGCTCATATTACAAACGTTTCATCAAACACTTTGCATGGATTGATTCGCCATTGCATGAGATCACTAAGAGGAAGGCAGTCTTCAAATATGGACAGTTGATGAGAAAGAGGCTTTCGTTTGCCTCAAGGATGCCATTATGAGTAGGCCTATGTTAGTCATTCTAGACTTGCAGAAACCTTTGTGTGTGGAGTGTGGAGTGTGATGCGTCCAGAAGTTGCATTGGGGCTGTCCTAAATCAAGGAGGACATGCCATAGATTATGAAAGCCGTCGTTTGCATGATGCAGAGCTTCTTTGGCCATTTATAAGGAGTTGTTGGTTGTGATTCATGCCTTGACTGTTCGGAAACACTGCCTTCTTGGGGCTGATTTTATGGTCAAGACAGATCATCAAAGCCTAAGGTACTTCTTGACACAAGCAAAGCTTTCGGAGAAGCATATGAGAATGGCAAACTTCTTGTCTATGTTTCATTTTCAGATTATGCACAATCCAAGAAAGAAGAATGTGGTGGCAGATGCACTGTCTAGAAAGCCATATATGGCTGCAGTGTCAATTGTCTCACATGGAAACTTGTCTGCCATGCGTGAATTGTACCATACAGATGCTGACTTTAAGCATATATGGACTAATTTAGTGGTTGGACATACACGTCTCTTATGTGATCAAAGAGAGGTATCTCATGAAGAAAAACTGCCTATGTGTTGTGTCAAACATGAGGCAAAAGGTCATTGATGAGTACCATGCTCCTCCGTACATAGGACATAGAGGTATAATGCCTACTACGCGCATGATTGAGTGTTACTCCTTTTGGCCAAGAATGCGCAAAGATATAGAGGCATATGTACGTACATGTATCACTTGCCAGAAAGCCAAGATTGACATGTAAAAAATCCTGGTTTGCTTCAGCCTTTGTCTATTCCCTTACAACCGTGGGAAAATATTGCAATGGATTTTATCATGGATTTGCCTCGTACTCAGCAAGGCAGTGATGCTATTTGGACCATAGTTGACAGGTTTAGCAAGCAAGCACACTTCTTGCCAGTTAGGAAGCCCATTAAGCCTGAGCATATGGTCAAAATATTTGTGGCACAAGTGTTCAAACACCATGGTATGCCTAAATCCATTGTGGGGGATAGAGACCCCAAGACTACAAGCCTCTTTTGAAGAGCTCTGTTTGACAATATGGGCACTAAGCTGGACTTCTCGTCGGCTTTTCACCCCCAAATAGATGGACAAAGTGAGGCTGTAAATTCAGCTATGTTGGATCTTCTCAAATGCTATGTTGCAGATTAGAAAACAGCCTGGGAAAAGTATCTACCATTGGTAGAGTTTGCATACAACAACACAGTGCATGCCTCCACGGGAAAGGCCCCATTTGGAATTGTTTATGGCAAAGTGAAATCACCACCCATTCCATGCACTAAGGATGAGATCTTTGCAAATGTGCCAACAAGCATAGAAGAGAGCTGGACATCAAAGAGAATGATTGGGTATTGCTGAAATTTGAGAAAGCAAGACTCTATAAGAGGCCAGGAAAGGAGGGAGCATGCCCTAAAGCTCTCTACCAGGTATTACCGACCTTTTAAGGTGATCAAGCCGATCAATGAGGTTGCTATCTGCCTTGCATTGCCTGATCATTGGAGGATTCACAATGCCTTTCATGTGAGCCTATTGCGAGAGTTGTCCTCACAGAAGAGCCACCAAAGGTTGATGAGCTAGAGGAAGTTCTTCAACCTGAAGACATTGTGTTTCACAGGGAGAGAAAGCTACCTGCCAGTAAGCTTTTCAAGAGATACCTTGTGAAGTTCAAGAACTATTTGCCTGTCATCGACGCAAAATGGGTTGATGAAGACTACTTCAAAGATTACCCACCGCTTCTTCGGGCGTATTTGGAGGCTTTTCAGTTGAGGTCAACTATTTAGAAGCCAGGGGGGATGTCTCCATTTGGTCGCCCAAGTGGTCTTCCCCTATTTTGTGCTAAGGTACGGAAGGCCAAGGAGCTTCGTGTCGCCCGCACGAAGGCCAAGACTCACGCCACCTATAGGAGGCCACGCCTCATGTCACCCATAGTGTGGCGAGGACATGGAACCCACTCTCAGGGATCCTAGTTTAGACTTTCCACTAAGCCAGTTCCGTGCTCGAGAAGACTTGCTGTCTACAAGTTCCAAGAACGAGAGATATATCCATTGCATAATGCACATGCACGTATCTCTGCTTGCTTGAAACTGATTTCACATGATTTGTTTTTGTGTGACTGTCTGCTATGACTTGTCAAGTTCATGGACACGGGATGCCCACCCGTGAACCGTACGAATGCCCCATCTTCTAACTGAGTTTGTGGCATGTGAACAGATGATAGGTATCATTTCTAACCTCATTTATATTTGCAAAGGTTTTATAACCTTAGAAGTTCACACTCACTTTAAATTCTAGGCCACCTGTTGGCCATTGCCCAAGGCCCTTTTGAAGCAAAGCTATTCTTGAAGAAGTCGACATATTTGTAATTGCAATTAATTGAAAGAGGTGAAGAGCTAGTGAACAAAGAAGTGGAAGAGCTTGGCCAAAGGTCAACTTTCAATTACAAAGCATAGAGAGACTATGGTTTTCAAGAAGGGCATTCTTTTGTCCATTGGGTAACAAAAACCCACAATTCTTTTACCCAAGAGTTCTTTCAAGGTGAAAAACCACTTGTCCGATTACAAAACCACATGCAAAAACCACCCAAAATCTGAAAGTGGTTTTCTTATTTCAATCCCTCTTCCCAATTGGCCACAACACAAAAGTTTCTTCCACCCCAGAGACCCCAAAACCGCTCTCACTTTGATGTTCTGCTGCAATTCATCTTCACCTTCTCCTCAATGGCGCCAAACAATCAAAAATATCCTAGATTACTTTCTTTCTTTTTTTTCACCTGCACGCTGCCCGATTTGTCCTTCTCTTAGAAGCTTTGTTTCATAAAGCTTGGAAGCTTTAGGCTTAAAAGATTTTAAAGTTTTAATTTTAATTTTTCTTTTTTTTTTAAATTCCTCTCTGTTACGCGCTGCCTTCAACGCCCTTCTTCCTTTTCTCTCTTCATGGCCAATTCCTCTCCCTCTCTTCGATGTACATCGCCACCTACTACCTCCCTCTCTCCTCGCTCTACGCACAACCGGTCGACTCCCTTTGGGCTCTTTTAACTAGCTTAGCTAGCCTAAGCTTTACTATAAGCTTAGGCTACTAAAGCTTTAAAGCTTTCAAAAGTTTAAAAAGCTTGACGTTAAAAGTTTTTTAAAGCTTATTTTACTCCAACCAATTCTCTGATTTTTTTTAATGTCAATCCTCAACCCCCTCAATAAATTCTACAAATTTGACAATTCTTGATATTTTCCATAAACTTCAAATTCTTTTTCTCTTCCAACACTTGTTCTTTTGCCTTAAAATCCCATTCTTGAGCCCAAAAATTCCCCAAAAAAAAAATGAGCTATCAATTTCTGAAAATTTTGCGAGATTTTTACAACAAATTGCCTACATTCTCGACAACTTACACATGCCGATTGAAATCAAGGTAACGTTATTTCATATTTCTTTTACAACTAACATATTTTTTACTTTCTTTTCGCCCAAATAATTAGTATCTTTTGCAATCCAATTCCTCAAAATCCACGACAACTATCCGAACTCCTACAACTCATGGCCGAATGCCTATGCCTTGCAAATCTTTCTGTACGCAATGCACATCTATTCCAAGGGTTACTCCACATGTTCCACAATAAACAAGCAACGAATGGTCAAAGACTCGGACAAATGACCACGAATCATGTTTTGTCATGATCCCCATGGACAACACGCATATTCCCACCTAACATTCAGTTTTGTCAACTCATGGAAGAGCATGGAATTATTCGTGACTATAGAATCGAAAACGACACCACTTGTAACTATTTGGCCCTCTTAGCTCTATTTCGCATGATGGAACCCTTGCCCAGACACCAAACAAGTGGAAGAAGGCATGGAAACAAGGACCATAAGGTTTGCTCAAGAAAAAAAAAAAGCACCAATCTTGGTAAGAGGAGACTAAGCCGGACCAAAAAAAAAAAAAAAAGTCACCCTGGGTTGACCGCAACCCACGGGCACCACTGGCAAGAGGAGACTAAGCCGGACCAAAAAGCTAAAAGCAACTCCAGGGCCAAAAAAGCAACGCCCTGAAGTTAGAAAAGAAAAGCTAAAGAACTTTGACAAAAGTGGAGTAATATTTTATTATTAAAAAGTAAAAGGAAAAAGCAAAGAGTAAAAGGCAAAAGCAAAAAAATGGACAAGCTTTTGGCAAAAAGCACGACTCCCCTCAAGTATTAAGAAAGGCTTGAACCTCTCTTGTAGCACCATGAGCAAGATCATTGAAGGAGCTTAAAGATCATCTACTTCATCATCATCATCATGGAGAGTGTAGACCTTCATCATCATCAACACCATCGAGCTGTTGTAAAGCCCCACCATCAACACTGCCGCAGCTGCCATATTTCTAGGCTGTGCCACCTTTTCTATGGTGGCCTGCACCTGTGCACACTGACTACCTCCACCAGAACCCTCGCCGCCTTTGTACACCACCTGGATGTGCTGCTGTTGCCGCCTCTAGTTAACTCTTGCTACTGTCATCTATGCCTTTGCACCTTTTGTTGCCTGCTCCAGCCAGAAGTGCAGCCAACACTAGCAGCGCTACCAGCCAGCACCAACCAGCACCTACGTTGTTACAGCCGCTGCTCGCCACCTCAGCCACCGCCTACAGATAGCACTACCAGCCTACAGAGTTGTACCTGCCTCCTAGCTGCTCGCCAAATACTTACTGGCGTCTTTCATCATCTACCGGCTACCATTGTTTTCCTACAGGCCTTCTCAAGGTTTTGTCTCCTTCTCAGATTTGGGCAACAAGCTTTACAGGCAGACACAATAAGCTTTGTCATCTACACATACTTCCTGTGTACCTTGTTTTTGGACTTGGACTTGGACTTAGATCTGGTACTAGCCCAATGATGGATCATCCCCGAGGTGTTCTCGGCATCAGAGATCTCGTGCCTCAACTTTGACATCAACTTGGATATTCTATATCGGCATATTTGTTTGCTTTTGCATTCATTGGTTGTATTGATCCTAGCTTGCGAGCCCGTGGATTGTTCTTGAATAAATTCTTGAAAGGGGACGGGACCTGTTCCCCGCTCCGTATGTGTGTGTACTATGCAAAGTTCCCTTAACCCTTTTCCCTCTCGGAGACCAGATGACCCTTTTCCCTCTCGGAGACCAGATGGATTTATATCACCCTTTGCTACTTTCCTCCAAAGGGGTCGCGGTTTGCCACCACCGAGGAGCCGGGTGGAGGAGAGGCTAGTGAGTCTCCATACTCTGTCTTATCTGAGGAGATCTTACACTATTCGACACTGGGAGAAGTCTTCTTGATGGGGGACTTCAATGCACGGACTCAGAGCAGACAGTGCAAGATCTATGACTTTGAGGATCCCTTGAGACTAGAGCTGCTAGCTACAGAGGATACATGGACCACTCGGATCTCCGCTGACGGAGGAGCTGACAGCATTGGATATGGGCAACATTTGCTGGAGCTTGGGGCCCGACACCATCTCGTTATTTATAACGGGATGACTCAGTGGCCAGATTCAAGTGGGTTGACTTGCTTTCCAGTGGGGGGTGGCAGCAGTACAGTGGACTATGTGATGGGATCCTGGGAGGCAGCAGAAATGGTGTCTCACTTTACCGTACCACCATGCCCCATTGGGGCGGATCATACATATCTATCCCTCACTTTTAGGAGCTTACTGGAGACCCACCCACCCATCATACAGCCACCACGCACTATTTTCCACTTCACTCAGGACCTAGCCGATGTGTATGACTATCATGTTCATGATCAGCTATTTGCCTTAGACCCATTGGCACCTATGGCTATGCTCACCTCCCAGCTCTCACATGTACTGCACTCTGCAGCCGCGAGGAGTTTCCCATACCACATACAAACAGGACAGCCACCTACATCTGGGAGCATGCCCCAGAACCGATGGTATGATGATGAGTGTAGAAACCTTCACCGCAGTCTCCAAGTGCAGAGGGCTCGCGGGGAGATCACCCAGAGACAGGCAGGCAGGAGGATGCATACTCTCACCCGCCGTAAGTGGCGAGCTTATGAGGAGGCTCAGTACTGGGACACACATCACATGCTCATGAGCAGAGATGCTGCTGCTGCTTGGAGGAGACTCAAAGAGCCCCGTCCTCCCACACCTATTACCGATCCTCAGACCTGGCAGACATGCAGAGAGACTCTATGATGTGCCTGCACAGCCCCCTATACCACAGCCCACAGAGCCATGCCCCACAGTCTCCACCTTCTTCACCCCACCTATGGTTAGGAGGGCCATATGCCGACCCAACATGGACAGGCGACAGATCATACAGGATTACAGGGAGAGCATCTCATCTATGCTATTGATACATTGGCACCATTTCTTGCTCATCTCTTCAACAGAGCTCTGTCAGAGGGGTTTCCGGCTGAGTGGACGATGCACACTATTGTGCCAATCCATAAAGCGGGAGATGTACTAGACCCCGGGAACTACAGGACCATCATGATTGGCCATATATTGGCCAAACTATACGAGGCAGTTTTGGAGGCAGAGCTGAGCACTCATGCAGAGGATGGGGGATTGAGAGCAGCAGGCCAGGCAGGCTTCTGACGAGCCTTCTCGACCATCGACCACATTTTTACATTGAGGTGCCTGATTGATCAGGCCAAGGCACGGAGGCAACGGCTCTATTGTTGCTTTGTGGATTTCCGCAAGGCATTTGATACTGTGCCCAGAGAGCGCCTCTTTCGGCGACTACAGACACTAGGCATACCCTCAGACATGATGAGAGGCATATACAGGCTATATGCGCAGGTCTTTGGGAGAGTCCGATGCCCAAGAGGCTTGTCCGACACAGTTGCTGTAACGGGAGGCGGACGCGTGTATTGGAATCGTATAAATGTGAACAAGATTCTGAGCTCTTAACACTTGAGCATTACAACCACAAAGCTGAAAATGACAGTACACCGCATAAAGGGGCCGATGATAGGCTGACCCCCCCCCTTTAGGTTATATTACCAAAAGAGTCTGCAAGTACAAGTTTACGGGTGCTTGGGGATTCACCACCAGCCTGCACCTGATTCTACCAAATACATCATGTATGAATACATCTCAAACAAGAGAATCTGTAGGTACATCCGCCCTGCATAAGCCTCTTCACAGGTACATCCGCCCTGCACAAGAGTATCACAATCCTCACAGGTACTCCGCCCTGCACAGGATGTAAATGGATCTTTAGGTCCTGTTTCCACGCGAGAAACTGATCCAGAAACCTGTGTTCTCCGCGAGCAAGTGTTCCCAATGCTTGCCCTAAACACCTGTTACACCAGGAACCCTTGAGACACATCCATGCTCACATATTCCATTGCTGTCCGGCCTGTTTTATGCAATAACCAGTCCAAAACAGCAGCTTTCCATCGCGAGAAATCCACCTGTAAAGGGTCCTACAGCCCTGTGGAGGTCCCTAGAGCTGTCCTGTATTGTCCAAGTTGACTTTGGACACCTGTAACCAGCCCAAAACTCGCAATAACCAGAAAATACAGGTCTGAAATTTACCAACCAGCCCTTTAGAAAAGTGTGGGGATCATTATCCAAGCTTGTGTGAGTCCGGGAAGCAAGCAACCAGCCCTGTAGCAACTCCCAAAGCTTCAACCAGCTCTCCAATGTGTTTTGTTATGAATAAAACAGCCCAAATGGCCTCTTGAAGGAGGCGCCTTTCTCCAGTGCCACCTATGGGGCTTGGTGGGTTCACATACAGGCTGACAAGTGTCCCCATAAGGTGTCCAGGTAGGTGTCCAGCCCATAGTGCTCCATTTGTCCTGTTTGTATAAGTTTAGGCCCAACCAAATGGGAAATGGCCATAAGCTGTCCGGACTTCATTAATTTTAGTCCAACCAAATGCGAACGCATTATAAGTTGTCCGGCCACTTATTAATGAGTGTGGACCTGCAAACCAATAAACTTTAGTAGTAAATGAAATAAACTGTAAATTGAGTGTGGACGCACTTACCACCTGCAAAACCCATAAGCCCACAGTTTTAGGCCCAAGCAAGAGTGCACACACGTGTCCACAAGGTGCCCGGGCGTCCCCGGTCCCTCGGACTTCACAAGCCAAAATAGCAAGCATTGTCCAGGCAGCAAGACAATGTCACGCAAAGTAAAATAAAGTTATGGCATGCATCATTTATGCATTGTGCACATGTAAACTTGGAGAACCACCTATCATCATTCTTGTACTTGAAAATATTCCGCCTGACATCATAACACACCATGTGTGCATGGCCGGAATCCACACGGGCACCGCCCGAAAGTCCACAAATGTCCTGCCATGTCCTTGGACTCATATGCATCCACTCATATGATCCATACACATGCCCAGGTATAATACATACATGCATCCGCATGTTTCTAGGCCTGACACGCATCCGCATGTCCCTAGAATATAGGGATTTGTGACAGTTGCTAGCACCATCGGTGTGAAACAGGGACGCCCGCTCTCCCCCACGCTCTTTGGGCTCTATATTGATGAGATGGTCGACTACATCACACAGGGAGGAGGCTCTGGGGTTGAGCTATCAGGTATTACTGTCCATGTTATGCTTTATGCTGATGACATCGTCTTGGTATCCGACACGCAGGTTGGGCTTCAAAGACACCTTGTGGCTCTTGATGACTTCTGCACACAGCAGGGTCTCACAGTGAACCTTGGGAAAACCAAGGTTATGATCTTCCACACCTCACCCGCAGTCAGGAGCCACACTACTCTCACATTAGCAGGAGGGCGGGTCGAGGTGGTGAGCTCTTATGTTTACCTTGGCATCACATTTACTAGCTCAGCTGGAGCCTGGACGCTTCTCCATGGCTCAGGCAGTCCGAGACAGAGTGACGCGGGGGTATGCAGCTCTTGCTGGCCTTGAGCGTCAATGTCATCAGGCACATTTTCAGGAACCCCGCACGAAGGGGTGGCTCTTTGATACATTAGTGACACCAACCTTGGTGTATGCAGCAGCTGTTTGGGCACCAGGGCTTGCAGCCTCCACATGGGTACAGCTGGAGAGACCACAGATCTTGATGCTCTCGAGGATGATACGCAGCAAACCATCCGTCCCGCACGACATTGTTCGAGCTGAGTTTGCTGCACCACCTATGGCAGTGGAGGCATTGTTCCAGACGATCTCCTTTATATACAGGATGAGGGAGATGCCCACGGAGAGATTATCCCGCCGAGCTTTTGAGGCATCCAGACAGCTGGCCGAGGCTGGACACACTGGATCTTGGTATGCACAGATGCTACAGCGGTTGCCACCTTTTAAGTATGATCAGTCTGCTCCACGTGGTTACCTCTCTCTCAATGAGAGGAACAGAGTGATGAGACAGGACATATGGCAGCGCTACATACAGGAGACATGGACAGCACCAGAGAGCCCACTACCACCGAAGATGCTGTATTACAGAGACCAATTTATGAGCATCTCAAGGGATGGGTTTATACAGCGACCGCGGTATATGGATGTATACATGCCACATAGCTCTCGCGTTGCTATTAGACAGCTACAGTCTCATCACATCAACTAGAGATAGAGGCTAGGAGAGCGGCACGGGTTCCGGCCGAGCGACGGGTTCCCATAGCCGAGCGGATATGCACATTGTGCCACGAGGAGGTGGAGACTGAGGATCACTTTGTATGTAGATGTAGAGGCCACCAGGGGGTCAGAGATAGATATGTAGGATTGTTTGAGGAGCACTCTTCACTACATCAGTTGATGGAGGCCTCGGACCAGCGACAGCTTGGCAGACTACTACTAGAGCTTCATAGTTCTCGAGAGACTCCTCCAGACACCCGCTCCCACTAGGGGTGGGAGACAGTCCCAGCTCACAGATTTCTTCCAAAGAGCTATGCCAATGCCAGCTGATGTACCACGTGGGGTGACCGCACAAAGAGCAGAGGAATTGAGAGCCAGGAGGAGACCTAGACAGACTGGACACAGAGCACCCCGACTCCGTCACCAAGAGATAGCAGCTATCCGGATGAGACACCAGATGGAGACACATGAGAGGCTAGCTCGCTTTCATTCAGACTCAGGGTACATGTTCACGCCACTCACAGCCTCAGCATCGGCGATGTATGATATCTTATATCCCTCTTATGGCACTGGATGGAGTTAGACATAGATCTGCATAGCATGCTTGTACTACCCCTTTAGCATATAGGGATGCATCTTGCCTTGGCACTCCATCCACATCCCCACCCCCCTTTATATTGTTTGTATATGGGCTCCACCGGTCCATGATGATTCACAGTTGTATCCAGACACATGCACACGTTGTCTTTCTTTCTTTTCCTTTTCTTTCTTTTTCTTTTCTTCCGATGACCGGAAGAACACAGTTGTATTATTTTTTATCTCATAGGCCGACTTTGGCCTATCTGTCACGCACGCCCCACTAGGTTTACACCACTATTTGTCGTGAACACTTTCTCAATCACTTATGTTTCCTTCAATCCCTCCTACCTCCTGAAAAGATCTTTGTAACCATGGAAACACAGTCTTTAGAGGATTGTAGAATCACAACCTTATTTGTCACCCATAACCCATAGGAGATAATAACTTTTTGCTCCAAGTTTCTATTTGTATTCACTCTAGCAATAAACTAATTTATAATACTTTGTCATTCTTTTGTTAAATATATTTTTGTATTGTTAAACTTTTTCATTACTTATTAGACAATAAAACATAATGTTTATCATCGATATTTGGTGAAGGACAAAGGACACCCCATCGAAGATTCTCCATGGCTACTTGATCATGCCCTCACCGCCTATCCATCCTTGATTGCATCTTACAAGGATACTAGCCCAAGATAATTATTGATGATTTTGTGACAACTGAGGACAGTTGCTTGTCACCCTCGTGGCATGTTATGAGAAGTTAATTCATGGAATATATATTCCTATGTTATATACGTGCTGTGAAACCGGCACCAAGTGTACATGTTTGAGTGCCTACTATTAACACCGCGTACCAGTACCTGTTGTGTACTCGTACCAAGGAGGCTTGAACTAGAGTCTCTGCGAGAGTGTGAGCCAAGCTTTAGTATGGGTCTCTTAAAGAGCGTCTGTTTGTGCGTGGTCTCGGAAACGACAATTTCGCATTCACTTCCCACTAGGTGTATAAGACTAGTGGCAAGGCTATTTAGACTCATTCGACAAGTCAAGCATCAACAAACTACTATGATACACTTCTGTTTGGGTAACTTGTCTTCATACTTGCATTGCATTGGATTATCTGGCTTACACACCCTTGGAACTTTGTACAAATTTAATTACTCCAATAATATACTTCAGTATTGAGGGGGGGAGGGAGGGGGGGTCGGCCCATTCACGGCCCCAGTGATGGTGTACTATGTAGTGCTTGTCTCTTTTGCAAATTATCTTGTGCAATGATGTATCATTCAATTGTTATGTGCAATGTGGCTTTTACATATTGAGTGTGACGTGCGTATTGTTCACGAGACGGTGCCCCAGGACATTCACATCTAGCTGGTGTAAAGAATCGTTTTCCTAATCTCAGTACAATCTGGCGTACATACTAAATCGTCACGGAACAACAACCGGTTCCGAATATGGTATTGACTATCTTCCACCCGAACAAGTGGAATGATCCCTGAGTCATGGTCTCAAACAATGGAGCTCCCACCTGAACCTAGTACCAATACTGAATGAAATGCCCATCGGCTCGACATAGCCCTCTCAAGGAATCATTTAAGTCAGCACAAAACTAGGTAATTGTAAACCGGCCTTCAGAAACCAAAGGGCAGTGAAACAAACACTCGCACATAAAACACTTCAACGCCATTGAAGACCTAGAATAGGAAAACAAACATGGGGAGCTAGAGTGCTCTTGCAAACAGTACACAGACACCGATTGGCCCCAAATCGCAGTGGCGCCCCTTGCGGTATTTCTTTAATTGATTAAAAGAGCTTTGATTACAATATAAGGCTGGGAACTCAGCCGTCACAGTAGAACCCCTGAAGCCTGCAAAGAACCTGCATCTGGCTTCTAATCCACACGGCATCCACAAACAAGTCCAGCCATTGTTCATATCAAAAAACTCTGTCATGGATTCCCTGTCCCCTGTCTAATCAGTAGCAAGGCTGTACCAAGCATGTGTCCATTCCTGTACCTTCTGCCTGCATGTGACCTATCTCCTGGAGAAACCCAAATAACATGTCTCCTCGAGAAAACCTACGACCTGTTTCCACATGAAACCCTTAGGCCTGTTTCCCTTGGAAAACTTCTGTCCTGTTTCCATACATCTAGTTACCTGTTCCCTCATGAAACATCTGGCAACATAGAGATGCCCATAACTGTAGGTCCCACTGTTCCTTTCTAGCAGGAAGAAAACAATCTGCTCCATGAGCACGCAGCCATGCGAGCTTGCATCACTCCCATGCCAAGAAACATAACCAAATGACCTTGTACTTGCAGCCAGAAACCCAAGCACAAAGCTGAATTTGTAGCCACACAAAAACAGCCCATAAACTGTCCCAAAACAGTCCCGAATCAAAACATATAGAAGCTGAAAGTTCCATCAGTTGAACGCCATCATCATGATGTTTATGTTCATGAAAAACCAGCCCCCTGTTCAGTCCAGTCCTCCGCTTTTGCACCAAGAAAAAGATAGAAAAGCGCCTGCAGCCATGCGCTTTTTCTCCTATCAAAAGGTGCCCTGAAAACTGCCCAAGCAACACACAGTCCAGCCTCCTGTATGCTGCGCCTGAAATCCAGCCCACCTGTTGGCAAGGAAAAGAGAGAGAGAGAGCACGCCCAGCTCTGTGCGCCTGCTGTCCTGCAGCCGCCTGTAGCCTCTGTATCTCCTGCCCCGCCCTTCACACGAGCATGAGAGAGGGTGTTCAGCGTGCAGCTCTGTGCGCCCAGCCAAGCAGCCCGCTTTCCAACGAAAAAGCCAGCCCATGGGTCTTCAGGCGACCAGCCCTCCTCAGCGAAAAAGCACAGCACTCAACAAGAGTTAGGCGCCTCTTTTGCCTCGCAGCCCCTCCTTTTTCCCAAAAAGCACACGTGGCCCCAAAATAGCACAAGGGCCACGATTATCTTTAATGAAGGGCTTTTTAATAATTTTTAAAGGTTTTTAAACCTTTTAAGCTAAAATCTCTTTGCCCCCTTTCACACATGGGGTTATCCACACATGGGCTTCCATCTTCACTCCCACCTGATGCCATTCACACTATCCACCATGTCCCCGTGCACATCTGCATCTTGTCCAGAGAAAAACACAGGGTCGTGACATACCTCCCCCTTGAAAAATGGCAAGCGTCCTCGATTGCACTCCATGGCACAGTAAAGCATCTCATGAGCAAAGATACCCCATATGGCAAAAACAATGGCCCTCCAATGCATCTGGGTGATAAAATAATCATCCTGCACAATAAGCCACACTGTCCTCTTGCTTGTTCCTTCAGAACCTATAGCAAAAGTCTAAAACCAAATGGAAACACGTTAACTGTGTTAGCCAAAAACAAAACCATGCATCATTCTACATATGACACACATATGCATTCGCAAACAATATGCTCCTCAAGATGCTCTACCTACTCCAAAGTAACAGTCTGAGGGCTGCTCGCAAGCCTTACGCCCATGGGCATCCCGCAGGACCCACGACTGGAGGTAAAACATGAGCATACGAAAGGACTCAATGCATCCAAACTCTACATCCACTAAGTACTTTCCCACATATGTCTCATGGCCATCCCGCAGGAGTCACACCCAATGGTGCATCCCCATGAACATAATAAAGCACTTGATGTATCATACCAACATACATGCAGCACATGACACAATGCAGAGTATTTCCCAATGTATTCTCAATGATACCAGGATCCAATGGCACCAGAATACAAAAATACCTCTACCTCAAAACGTGTATGCATACATGCACAAACAGAGTTCGATCCATATTTCCATGAACCAAACCAACTCTAGGACTGCTCGCAAGACTTATGCCCTCCATAGAGTTATCCATAGTTGCAGTTAGAGTTCAAGGTGCGCGCGACTGTGAACCATACTCAACCATCATCTTCTGTGACTAGTACACAATATCATAGAAGTCCCATAAGCAGATGTACTGTCAGCCTCAGTACCTTCGGGTGAATACAAAGATGTCACCAAGCGACTCCTAGATAACAAATGAGCCTGTCTGTAACAAGGGAGCAGAGGTGCTACCCCCCTCTTGAGCACCAGGCAATGCTCCAGACCTATGCTCTGCTAAACCTGAATGAGCCGTAACAAGAGTCGACTCCAACTCATAGGCATCAAGATAAAGCTGCAACTCCTGAGGTGAATCTGCTAAGTCAGCCTCCTCCAGCCACTTCGCATCCATCAGTGAACCCCCTCTATCCACTTCGCATCCATCAGTGAACAGCTCTTGAACTTCACAGGATAGCAACGGGAAACTTTACCCTGTACCTTTCTTTCCTTATGTGCCAGTACATGCTCAGGAATAAGAACCTCGTCGAGTTCCTCCACTTCCATCTGAGCCTCATCTGATACATCCTCAGGTACCCAAAACCTGCTTGCACTCCACCCAAGTGATAAGCACAAGTCCTCGATGAAGCATAGTAGATCACCACTGCTAAACATAGAAAGAAACTGTCTTCCGAACCCATGAAGCCTCCGTGAAGATACCACCGGTGACAAACTGTCGAAAGCCATAGCCTTCAACGCATCTCCTGCACCATAACACTTCAACTGCTTCTTGTTCCTGGCCGACTACTTCTTGTCCTTGGTGTCTTTTCTCCTGAGCTTCATCTTCAGCTCTTGCTCTTCACCTCATATAGGCAAAGACACACAACCCTGCACTGTGTCCTGCACTTCGATCTCTGGGATTGGCTTGTTACAGCTTCCAATACCACCCCTCCCACCCTTGCTACCGTTGGTGTGACTCAGGCACAGATTGATATTTGGTGGGCAAATGATTGTCGTGTTTTCTCTTTTCTGATGTTGAATTGTCAAGATTATGTTCTCATGTGCGTACAGCAGATGCTGCACATGAAGTTTGAAAGGCATTTGCATATCTTTATGAGATTTAAGTCTCCGGGTTGGATTTTGGCATTGGAAAAGCAGCTTATGAATTTTTAAGTTTCTGCCTTTCCATCTTTATTTGCTTTCATCTCAAAGATGAAAGATCTCCGGGATAAGCTTGTTGTTTGTGGCAAGGATATCTCTACAAAGGATATGGCTATTCGGCTTCTCTCCAAGCTTCCAGAGAGGTTTGATGCTTACTTTCAGTCTCTTGTCGCTTCTCCTCGTCTTGTTCCAGTTACTTGGGAGGAAGTTCTCCCTTCCATTATGCAAATTGAGTCTTGCTTTGAGGAGCAGACTGGCACCTCTAGTGATTCTGATGGAGCTTTGGTTGCACGAGATAAAGGAAAGAATCAGCAGAAGAAAGAGAAAGGGGATTCTGACAAGGATTACGACAAGGATAAAGACAGACAAAAACAAATCTTCTAAAAACAAGGACATTGAGTGTCACTACTGTGGCAAGAAGGGTCATAAATCACCCAATGTCACAAGAAGAAGCGGGATGAAGAAGCAAAGAACTCTACCTCTACAGCGGTGTCTCAGACCAAGAAGGATGATGGTATTCTTCTATTATCAGGTACCCGTCGTGTACTTGCTCTTGTGACTTCTCAGTCGCGATCGTGCATAGCGGTGCTACTACTCACATGCCACCTCATCGGGATTGGTTCGAGGACTCTACTCCCAAGACAAGTGATATCACTTTGGGTGATTCTTCTATGCCAGTTCATGGACATGAAACTATCACCATCTTCCGCTCCTCCAAGGACAAGAGGTACTTCTCCCCGATATTCTGTACATTCCAAATTTGGCCTTTAACCTTTTGTCAATGAGTGCTCTTACAGCACTGGGTTGTTGGGTAGGAGGAAAGCTGCACACACACAACCTCAAGCACAGAGAAACGTGAGAGTGCTGGAAAAGATGTACTCAATAATGATATGAAATGAAAGTACAAGTGAGTACTAAAAAGCCTAGGGCTAAGTGCCTAACACACATAAGTGTGTTCACATGGAAAAAAACATGTGTCCAGTCACAGGGAAAAAATGCATGTGAGTAAGCTAAGTTCTGTCACCATTTGGCCACCCAATTGGTCCACCCGTGCTTTCTTATCATGTATGTACATTGAACTAGTGTCCATGGTAGTTATATATGCCGACTCATGTGATACTGTTGACTTGGCTTTCCGTTGGGAGTCGGGACTTGTACATCTATGTACATGCCCGAAAATGCCTGGTGGATTGGTGTTCCATTGGGTCTGGTACTTCGTGTACTTGCTTGGAGCACATCTATTTTGGTATAGTCTCATGAACGGGGATTGTCCATACCAATGCTGCATTGCATAGCATCTTTATGTGCTTGCTTGCAATTGAAATTGCATGCTATTTTCATGCTTGCTTGACCAATGTGTAGTTCCGGGTAAGGGGACGCCCGCCCGCGAAACGTGCGTGTGAAATTGTCTGCTGACATGGTTATGTAGCATGTGACAGGTCGTAAGTATTGGTCATAAACCTAGCCTTAGGAGTTAGCACTAATTTATACGTGAAAGTGTACACACTTCAGTAAGTTTTGGGCGACCAAAACTCACTTATAAATTATGACCAGCCCGGTGTTCACACACACTGATGTTCCGAGGTGGACATAACCCAATGTCCACTGCCCATACCTTATCCCCTTTGTACAAAGGGGGTAACCAGCCATGTGTCCACTCTAGCTTGCTCCACAAAGCACCTGCCTGCAACCTACACTGGACAACTCACCACCTCACTCCTCCTCCTCTCTCTAAAGATTGGCGCCTCCTTCATGAGGACTGTTGGGCTTCATTTTCTGTACTTTCTCCTTCCCAACTCCATTTCCAAGCTTGCTAAGGTGTTTCTCAAGCATCCAAGAGTGATTCCGGATGCTAATCACTCTCCTACACACTCCCAATGACTGAAATTCAGCAAAACAGCTCTCTTTATTGCTGTAATTTCTAGTTTTTTTGCTGAAAACCCTAATTTCAGCCCTCCTTTTTCAAGTTGAACCGTAGGGGAAGCTTTCCCAAGGTTCCCTTTATCCTCTTGAAGACTTTTGTCGCGAAGAAATGCGACAAATCGAAGATCTCTTCACTCCAAGGACTTCCATCGCGAAGACTTCCGCTGTCATCGACTCACTTGCAATTGGTAAGCTTTAATGCTTAAATATGGAAGCAAGTAGCTGGAGAGAGGAACCAGATTACAAGATCACATACCCTGTGTAGTGTTCTCTTGTCCTATGTGCTCTCTTGCAGATTGTTGCTACCATGTGTTGGTGGAACAATAGAGAGCAGATGGTAGGGACCATGGGCACTTGAGAGGGTAGTGTGGATTGCAAGTCTACATCGACAACCACTTGTTTGCAATACTATATTTATATGCATTGGTATGAAAATCTGGTCAGAAATGCCCATGACACTATGTACTTGATTCTCCCAAGATCAATATACTTTATTTGAGGGAGGAGTCACCCGTTCCAGCTCATTGTGTGTCTCTTGTCAATTCAGCAAATTACTTCTTGTATTTGAGCAAGTGTCCATCAAATCTTAGTGTATTTAAGTGTATTGATTAGCATTGAGTTCAACCAAGTTACATTGGTATCAGAGCATACGGTTCTCTTTCACTTCCATCGTGAGAGACGATCACCGTGAACACTAGCTATCTCTACACTTAGAACATTATGGACAGCCATACAATGAATGTTGGAGATGCTTACACAAGAGGCATGGACAATAAAATGCATGCCTACAATGCTTTACAGGATGAGCAAACTCATGCGGTGCACAATAGCGAACATGAATATGTGGGACAGCCGTCCCGTGGCAAAGAGAAGAGGCAGGAAGAAGAGTCCATAGTCTTGAGGGCTGAACTTACTCGTATGCAGGCTCTTCTCCATGCACAACAAGAAGAATTGAACCTCTACCACCGCGAAGATCCATTGGTACATGACCGTTTGAAGGCCAAGAAAGCTGAATCTTATATGGATCATGCAATGGCAATGATTGCTCAAGAGTTACACATGCAACCGAGGTATGCAGCACGTGCATACTTGGCTCGTACCGAGGATGCCTATGCAGAAAAGGCAACCATCCCACATGTCTTGGAATCCCCGCAGGTGCCCGAACAAGAACTTATGTCTAAGAGGATGAATCTCCATGCTATGGGAGAGGAACAATCAGTGACTTCACGCCATGCAGGAATGACTTATGTAGCCCGTGAAGAATACAATGTTTATGGCAGTGGTCAAAATGTATGTCAAATGCCATTGCCGGCTAAAAATGTGCATGCACAACACATGCAACATGGGTTGCAATTTTCTGTTGGTGCAGGTTGTAGGCATATGCTCACTTATGGTAGTGCTATGTGTGAATAGGGCTTAACCAAGGGCACTTTTTCCCATGTGGTTTTTCCCCTTGGATATCAAGTGTGAAAGGACACTCTACATATAATATTTTGTACTTCTATATTATATGGATGTGACACACATGCAAGGGTTGACTTGCATTTTGTGGCTACCACACTTTGGGCGCTCTCTCTCTCTCTCTCTCTCTCTCTCTCTCTCTCATAACCCTCAGTGTCCATTGCGTCGCTTCGCCCACGACTGTACCTATGCTAACACCCCCGCTGGCTCGTCTGGTACCTGCGCCGGCCAACCTTTCGCCACCTCAGCTGCACGATTGTACCTGCCTTGACACCCCCGCCAGTTCATCTTCCCCCTGTACCTGCACCAGCCAGATCTTTGCCACATGCCTCTTCACCCTCTGAAGGGGATTTTTATTTTTTGAAAAAAAAATAAAAATAAAAATTTGCAGCCATTTCAGGGCAGGTCAATTTCAGAAATTTCTAGAGGTTTGCCAAAAGTTCCCCTTTGCCAGAAAAATTGCAGGTGGTGCCATTCATACTGTTTGGGTTGGAATTTGGGGGTTTTCCAAATTGAGGTCAAAATCAGCAAATTGAGCCTCTTTCAGTTGCAAAAAATTGGGACTTTTATGAAAATTAACCAATTAACTGCACATTGAAGCAATTGGAATGCATAAAATTTGGGGCTTTTCAGATTGGAGCATGTAATTGGGCATTACAGCTGTGATTGGTCGCATATGTATACACATTGTGTGTAATTGGACAATTTGGTGCAGATTCACACTTGCTTCAGTTTGTAGGCAAACATTTGCACAGGACATTTGGTTGCCTCGCAGTGCACATTGGTGCTTGTTTTGCTTGCAGGTATATTTTGTTGACATGGCTCAAAATGCTACGGATGTATTTGGTGTGCTCACCCAGGAGGACAAGTTGGATGGATCTAACTACTCCCTCTGGAGTTTCATGATCCGTAATTTGCTGGTAGCCAAAGGGCTTTGGGGCATCGTGTGTGGTGATGACACACGCCCACTTACCATACAGCCAGCCACGCCTCAAAGGGGAGGTGCTCAAAGAGCTCATGAATGTAGAAAGCGGATTGCAAAAGAGAAAAGGAAAGAAGCAGGCAATGCAGTAGCAGACTCTGCTGATGACAAAGCACAACAATCAGCTAATGTAATTCAGGAAGAATACACTTTTTTGGTCACATGCACTAGTGACACACCAAGTGCTTCAGACAATGATATGTCTTGCATTGCATTTGACAGACAGGATGTATTATGGTATTTTGATAGTGGTGCTTCAAGCCACATCACTTCATGCAAAGATGTATTTCAGCACTTGGTTTATGCTTCAAATGGCCGCACTGTATCATGTGCAAATCATACCACATATCCAGTAAAGGGAATTGGCAATGTCATACTTATTGCAACCAATGGTGCCAATATATGTATGAAAAATGTATTGTATGTTCCAGGGATAAAGAAAAATCTACTCTCCGTCTCAGCCATAAACGACCAAGGTTTAAAGGCTGAATTTGAAGATGGGAAGTGTTTGGTAAAATACCCATCAAAGGGTTATGAAATAGTCACTTCTGGAACACGATACAAGGCTTGTATAAGCTAGACAGCTATGACAAGCGTACTTATGATGCAAATACAGTGGCTGCCCACACTTCTGCTATGCATGATGCAGAGCTATGGCATGCTCGTTTTGGACATGTAAATTTTCGGAGTTTGATGCTTTTGCAGAAGCATCATATGGTTGATAATAGGCCGCCTCTTGAGTCTCCAACAAGACATGTATGTGAGAGGTGTATTTTGGGAAAGATGCAACGAAAACCATTCCCCAAAGATGGAGCTGCTAGAGCTGAGAGTAAATTACAGCTCATACATAGTGATGTATGTGCTCCAATGTGGACACCATCCATAGGGGGGCATCTTTACTTCGTCACATTCATTGATGACTACTCCAGGTTTGCTTGGGTTTACCCTTTGAAAGCAAAAGCAAAGGTGTTTACATGCTTTCGACACTTTGTAGCAATGGCTGGAAATATGTGTGGAAGTCCAAACACTCCGCTCAGATAGAGGTGGAGAATACATGTCAAATGCATTCAAGGATTATATGCTTCAAAAGGGCATCAAACACCAATGTATTGTGCCTTATACACCGCAGCAGAATGGTGCAGCTGAGAGGAAAAATAGATCTCTCATGGAGATGGCAAGATGCATGGTGAAAGCACAAAAGTTGCCTCACAATTTTTGGATGGAAGCTATAATGTGTGCAACTCATGTGTTGAACAAGTGTCCAACAAAAGCTTTGAAAACCATAACACCATTTGAGGCTTGGTATAGCCGAAAGCCAACAGTGGATTATATGCGTACATTCGGGTGTTTGGCATATGCACATGTGCCAAAACAACTCCGAACAAAGCTAGATGACAAAGCAATGAAATGCATTTTTGTGGGCTACAGCAATGAGAGCAAAGGATACCGTCTTTACAATCCAACAACACGCAAAATTTTTGTCAGTAGAGAGATGTGGTATTTGCTGAAAATTCAGACCAGCCCATGTACAGCTTGTATAAAACTAATGATACAGGCATACAAGACATGTTTGATGGACTATTACCCATTGCAATTAGGGGGGATTCAGATCAGCCAGCCCCTACACAAGAAAATCCTCATGTAGAACATGTGGAATAGCCAGCCATTCAGCCCCCTTCTATGGAAGAAGTGGAAGATCTTGTCAGGGAAAAGCAAACAGCCATAGACACAACCAAGTCAGTGCCTAGATGGTTGCTGAAAACTTTGCAAGAAAGCAAACTTGCAGCTCCACTCACAGGTAGAACAAGGGCTAGTTCCAGCCATGCATTGAATACGCATCGTGGGGAGTCTGCATTAGCCACGGGTGGTCTCTTTGATTCAGAAGAGCCTTCTTCTTATGAAGAAGCACATGAGAATGAGCATTGGGTGCAAGCTATGCAAGCTGAAATCTCTTCTATCATTAAGAACAACACTTGGGATCTTGTGGAATTGCCTAAAGGCAAGCATGTCATTGAAACAAAGTGGGTGTACAAAGTCAAAAGGAAGTCTGATGGTACTATTGACAGGTACAAAGCAAGACTTGTGGCTAAAGGCTACTCCCAGAAAAAGGGAGTAGATTATGAGGAGACTTTTGCTCTTACTTCGAGAATGACCACAATAAGATCAGTGATTGCATTGGTTGCACATAAAGGATGGAAAGAGCATCAATTGGACATCAAAACTGCATTCTTAAATGGGGATTAACAGGAGGAAGTATATGTAAATCAGCCCCTTGGTTTTGTAGTTCCTGGTGAGGAACATAAAGTATGCAGGTTACACAAAGCATCGTATGGGTTAAAGCAAGCTCCAAGAGCTTGGTATGATAAAACACATGCTCATCTAACCAGCCAAGGTTATGTGAATAGTCCAACTGAAAGCACATTGTATGTGAAGAAAACCGGTGCCGCTATTCTCATACTCATCTTGTATGTAGATGACATGCTCATTACAGGTACTAGCAAAGCACAAATTTCAGATTTCAAAGCTGATTTGAAAGCTGAATTTGATATGTCAGATTGGGGCCTTTACACTACTATCTCAGCATACAGGCATTGTTATGCAGTAAACTAAGTACATAAAAAGTTTGCTAAAAAGGTTTCACATGGATGAATGTACGTCCATTTCTACTCCAGTAGAACCAAGTGTACGGGTTACTATGCATGATATTGGAGAGCCTTTTGAGGCAGGCATTTACAGCCAGGCAGTGGAATGTCTCATTTACTTGTGTAACACAAGGCCAGACATATCTTTTGGGGTGTCTTTGTTGAGCAAATTCATGCACAGCCTAGGCACAAAGCTTTGGCAAGCAGTCAAACGCATTTTTCGTTATCTTCAGGGTACCCTAGATCTTGGTTTGTTCTATCCCCGGGGAGGCAGCTTGCAGCTTTATGCATACAGTGATTCAGATTGGGCTGGTGATTATGATACCAAGCAATCCACCAGTGGGAATTGTTTTTTTCTTGGCAGTTCATGCATATCTTGGTTGAGCAAAAAGCAACCCGCTGTTGCCACATCTACTTGTGAGGCTGAGTACAAGGCAGTCTTCACAGCTACAGTAGATTGTGTATGGTTGAGGAGATTATTGGCTGATCTTCGTGGGTGTCAACAGACACTCACCACCATTCTCACTAATAGCCAGAGTGCTATGGCCGTGGCACGAAATCCAGTATTTCATGAACGTACCAAGCACATTGAGATTCATTATCACTATGTCAGAGAGAGGTTACATGCAGGGGAGATCAGTTTATCTTACTACCCTACACAGGATAATGTTGCAGATCTATTCACAAAGGCTTTACCTCGAGAAAAGTTTGAAGCTTTCCGCAAAGCTTGGGGCTTACTCTCATAGGTACCTCTAACATTACTCTCTTTCACAGTCTCTCTCTCTCTCTCTCTCTCTCTCTCTCTCTCTCTCTCTCTCATTTCTGTGTGAGCTTCTCCATCCTGCACCTAACCCTAATGTGCAGGTTCGTGTGTGTGAGTGTGTGAGTCCAACACCAACACAGGTATTCCGCATATCTCTCATGCCACTCATGCCTTCGAGTGTGCTCGTGAGAGAGAAGCTATGGCTGAAAATGTATCAATGCATGTTGAGGGGCCAGCCATGCCTCATGCTTACAGGGCACATGTATCTATGCCTTATGCATCACTCTTTGGTCCTAAAATGATGCCAGTCACAAGGATTGTCCCAATGGACAAACATGGGGGGAAACATGTTGAGATGCAGGCACATGCATCAAAGTCTCGTGACTTCAAAGCCAAAGACAAATCTGTGAAGTTTGACACATATCATGGGGAATATGATGCATCAAAGGCACTTGCTTTTATTGCCCAGTTTGATATTGCTTTCAGTGATGAGGATTTCACTCAGAAATCCATGATCCGGCATGTAAGCATGTTTATGAAAGACACTGCTGCCCATTGGTGGCTCACGGAGAAGCTCTCACCGAATCCTGTTAGATCATGGGAAGAGTTGAAGGAGAGGTTCTATGCTCAATTCTTGCCTCCCAATGCATTGAATGAGATAACAATGAAGTGGGATTGGGTGAAGCAAAATGAGGGGGAATCGGTAAATGCATATGTACAAAAGTTTTGGAAAGTGCTTTTGGAGGTGTCTCCATTTATGCATGTCATCGAGGCGAAAAGGAAGAGAAGGTTTCAATCGGGATTGCAACCTGTGTACAAAGCGGGACTACAAATGTATCCTGGTCATACCTTACACTAACTAATCGCAGCCGCCACCGCCACTGAGCAATTGGAACTCAAATTGAATCGATCCAATAAGGCTAAACCCTCATTTCAAGGCAAAGAGAGGGCTGTCCAAAGCCTGCAAAATGATGGACAGCGACCTAAAAAGGACCAAAACCAAGATAAAAATGGTCCAAAGGCTGAAAATAACACTACCAAGAAGCGTCCCTTCAAACTGAGAGACTACGGTCTCACACCGGAGCAGAAAAAGCAATATATGAGTGAGGAGAAATGCTTTACTTGTGGTAGCACCGAGCATATTGCAAAGGCATGCCCAAACAAGAAGAAGCGTGATAATGCATCAAAGCCTAATGTGCATATGGTTCCGGATGTGCAGGGCAACACTTCACATGATAGCAAAGACAGGGTTGTATGTAAAGCTTGGGAACAGCTCAAGGATCAGCCCGCTTTGTTCATGTTTGATGATCGTGCATCTGAGAATTTCATATCCACACAGATGGCAGCTGCTTTGGATATTGAAGTGGAGGACATGGGTCCTCAAATTGAAGCAGGGGCTGCCTTTGTTGGTTAAGAAGTACTGGTCATGCCTATTTTTGGCAAGTTGCGCATACACATTCAAGGCTATGTGGATCATGAGGATTTTCTTGTGGCTCCTTTGAATGGCTGTGATGTATTGCTTGGAAAGCCTTGGCATACACGTATTGATCCATGCAAGGCTTACAAGACCAACACGATCACCTTCAGCATAAAGGCCGAGAGCATGTAATTGATGCTGGTGAAGAGGGTGATACCATTCCCCTTGTATCTCATGTACAAATTAAGAAAGTAATGAAAAAGAGTGTTTTTACGTACTTGATTTTTGTACAAGATCATGTTGAGGAAAATAACGTACATGTAAACACTCTTAGTAATGATAGGCTGAAATTTCTGCAAGAGCACAATGATTGTTTTACTGATGAGTTACCAAATGAGTTGCCACCCGCACACCCGGAAGATCATCGCATTGATCTCGTGCCGGATAGCTCACCACCTAATAGGCCAGCCTATCGTGTAAGTGCATCCCAAAAAGAGATCATGAAGTAGATGAATGAGCTTCTTGAGAAGGGTTTGGTTCGGCCAAGCTCTTCCCCATACTGTTCACCCGTTCTCTTGGTTCAAAAGGATGGATCATATGTGTGTGGATTATAGAGCTTTGAATAAGCTTACCATGAAGAATCAGTTTCCGATTCCACGCATAGACGACATCCTTGACAAGTTGGATGGATCGGCATGCTTTAGCCGAATTGATCTCAAGAGTGGGTATCATCAAGTGCGTGTAGTGCCTAAGGATGTACACAAAACTGCCTTCAGGACAGCATTTGGACTTTACGAGTATCTTGTTATGCCTTTTGGTCTTACAAATGCCCCGGCAACATTCAATAGAATGATGGATCGTATATTCCGTGGGTAAGGAAAATTTACAGGTGTCTTCTTTGATGACATCCTAGTCTTCTCGAAGACCAAAGAAGAGCATAGAGCTCATTTGACCATTGTTTTTAAAGAACTCCGTAAGCATAAACTCTTCATAAATGCAAAGAAGAGTGAGTTCTTCTTGTCAGAGATACATTATCTTGGGCATATTGTGTCCGAAGATGAAGTGCGGATGGATCCTGCAAAGATTGATGCAATTCGGAATTGGCCCGAATTGAGTTCGGTGCATGAGATCCGTGGTTTTCTTGGATTATGCTCTTACTACCCAAGTTCATTCGCCACTTTGTATGGATTGCTTCTCCTTTGCATGATTTGACAAAGACAAAGGCCGTAGATGCATTCCTCAAATTGAAAGATGCAACTACTCATGTCTAGTGTTGATCATTCCGGATTTGCAAAAGCCTTTTAGTGTGGAATGTGATGCATCTGGAAATTGCATAGGAGCTGTCCTTAGCACTTACTATATGGAAACATTACCTTCTTGGGGCTGATTTCACTGTGAAGAAATATCACCAAAGTTTGAGGTATTTTCTTACCCAATCTAAGTTGTCAGAGAAGCATATGAGGATGGCCAATTTCCTCTCTATGTTTCATTTTCAGATCTTGCACACCCCGGGAAAAAAGAATGTAGTGGTGGATGCATTGTCACGAAAGCCATATGTAACAGCTATCTTGGTTGCCTCTCATGGGGACTTGTCTACCATGCGTGATTTGTATCATACGGATGCTGATTTTGCCACTATTTGGACTGATTTGATGGCTGGTCATGCACATGCCTCATATGTAATCAAAGAGGGTTATCTCATGAAAGATAATTGCTATGTGTGGTGTCTGACATGAGGCAAAAGATTTTGGATGAGTGCCATGCTCCTCTATATACTGGTCATAGAGGCATAATGCCTACTACGCACATGATTGAGCGGTATTTCTTTTGGCCAAGAATGCGGAAGGACATAGAGGCACATGTACGTGCATCCGCCACAAGTGTAGGACCGAGGGAGGGTACTCCATAAGATGAGATATAAGGTTGGGGACTCTGCACAGGTGGAGGTGGAGTACCTGGCTGAGCCACAAATCCTTGAGGAGGCACATATGCAGAACAGAGGTAGTACCTCAGATGGGTTGGTAAACTATTTGATACCCCGGTATGCTGGGTGGCAACACAGTGCCAGGAGGCAAAGTGCCGAGAGGTCCTGTGGCGGGTAAAACCCATATGCAAGTCCCTGTGGCGTGTGCCCGATAATGGTTGCATGCCAACACCAGTAGGAAAAAACATGGATTGGGTGGGAGGGTTTTGTGCTTGTGAATGAGCATTATTCCAAAACACATTAGGAGTAGGAATAGAAGGTGAACTAGAAGAGAGAATGAGATTCCCCCGGTCGGGGTTGAGCACAATCTTGGCAAACACTTAAGCTATTAACATAATTAAACAATTTTAAATGGCGCAACACAATAGAGTAAGAAGCTGAATTTTATTTTTGCACACTGCACTAGGGCCGGAAAGGGCCGACCCCCCTTGTAATAGATTTTATTATCAAGGAAAACTGTTACAAGCCTCACGGGCATTCACATGCCAAACTGTTCAAGTGCATCCATGATCATGAAAACAGCATTGCAAACAAATTTGTCGTAGACGATGGAATCCATAGCTTCACTTGAGAGTAGCTTCGTTCCTTGATTCCTTGAAGCTTGTCAAACGCAGCTATGCTCCACTGGCATCCATACACATACACATGTGTGTGCCAGGACCGAGACATAGGAGACCATATTGACAAAGCATTCGAATCTCAAATTGAAAATTGCTTGCAAAATGCTCTTACCAAGTATTGGACGATCAATGTCGAGCTCCACCTCCGTGCGGACGAACTACAGCTTGAATGTGACCGTTTTCCACTTCCGGCTGAAATTAGGGTTTCTGATTTTTAGGGTTTTAAGCAGGTTATATGAGTCCAAAATTGGGCATTTTGGGCTCTTTAGATGCGTATGAGTAAGGGGCACAGCTTGGTATGGTTTCCTCCAAAATTAGGGTTTCTGAAATTAGGGTTTCTGCAGAATTAGGGTTTCTGAAAATTAGGGTTTCAGCAGAATTTGGGGGCGGTAGAATGGTTAGGAGACTCCATATTCATTTAGAAGAGAGAGATAGAGTGAAAAGGTGAGCAACTGGAGGCTTAACTGTGAAAGGAAGAATCTTCAAGATTTCCATTGGAGTTGGGAGCAAGAGGGAATGAAAATCAGCACTCTCACCAAGCAAAAAGTTAGAGAGAATAACAAAAATAGGCTCTCTTGAAGGGGGGGCGCCTATTTCTAGAGAGAGAGTGTAGAGAGAGGTAATTTTCAAAATGAGTAATAGCATGGTGGCAGGTCCTCATACTGCCACCCAGTCCATAACCATCCCTTTTCCACACAAATTTAGTGGGAAGGGTGCCTGGACACTCGCCTAGCCGACCGGAAGGGAATTCTAGTCTATTCTTACTTATAGTTTGTCCGCCCGAGCTTTAATGAAGTGTGGACGCCCAATCTCACTTATAACTTGGGCGGACACACTTATTAAAGTGTGGACCTGCAAAACAAAGAATACATTGCTTTAACTCATAAAAAAGTAAAGTGGTGTACTTACCACCTGTCTACAGCCCACAAACGAGGTCAGAATACAGTTTCACTCGCACGGTTCACAAGAGGGCGTCCCCTACATGTGAACTACACAAACAAATCTTGCATGCAATCAAATAGTTCATGCAAAGACAGGATTTTTAACTTGCAAACATGTTATGCAAGGATGCATTGAACAGTCTCCCTATTCATTTAGCTTGTAATCCGTGGTACCACACTCTGGATTTGGGCGCAGATACACAATCCCAACCCATATATCCAGCCTACTGGCTCTCGGTGTAGACATAAGTCCCCAACCATAAGATGCCAGTCCATCCTACAGAACTCGTCCATAGGCCTGAAGCGCAGAGAATGCCCAAATAGTGACATCCTCCCCTGCTTCTAAACAGTTGACCGCAACTGAAATGCTTCCAAATATGCTTGAAGGAGCTGCGGATACTCCTGGAAGTATGTTTCATCCATCCATTTTGCATCCATAGGAGAATAGTTCTTGAATTTCACAAGGTAGCGCCTCTGGAGTTTGCCACCTGCAAACTTTCGCTCCTTATGAAACACAATTTGCTCTGGCTGCAATACCTCTTCCAGCTCTTCCACCTCTGGTGGATCTTCCATAACCGGTTCCAAAGGTTCCGGTCCCACATATTTGCGCAAGAGGCTCACATGGAATGCATTATGAATCTTCCAATGATCCGGTAAAGCAAGTCGAAAAGCCACATCATTGATCTTCTTGATCACCTTGAAGGGTCCATAATACCTGGTAGAGAGTTTTGGGCATGCTCTCTCCTTGCCAGACCTCTTCCTGAGTCTAGCTTTCTCAAATTTTAGCAATACCAAGTCATTCTCTTTAATGTCCAATTGCCTTCTATGCTTGTCGGCAGCTTTCTTATGCTTTGCTTGAGAGCGTGCAATGGCTGTCCGAACTTGTGAAAAGGCAATATCAAGGTCCCTGACAAAGTCATCAGCAGCAAATATCTCATCTTTTGTGCGTAAGATAGGTGGCAATACCACTTTGCCATAAATGATCTCAAATGGGGCCTTGCCTGTAGAAGCATGTATCGTATTATTGTATGCAAATTCTACAAGCGGTAGATACTTTTCCCAAGAAGATTTCTGATCTGTCACATAGCATTTAAGCAAATCCAACACAGCTGAATTTGCAGCTTCACTTTGTCCATCCGTTTGAGGATGATAAGCTGAAGAAAAATTCAGCTTTGTGCCCATGTTATCAAAAAGAGCTCTCCAAAAGAGGCTTGTTGTTCGGGGATCCCTATCTCCCACAATTGATTTGGGCATACCATGGTGTTTAAATACCTGTGACACAAAAATTTTGACCATATGTTCTGGTTTTATGGTCTTTTTGACAGGTAGAAAATGTGCTTGTTTACTAAACCTGTCCACAATTGTCCATATTGCATCATTGCCATTTGGGGTGCGGGGCAAATCCATAATAAAATCCATTGCAATGCTTTCCCATGGCTGGTCCGGAATAGGCAAAGGCTGAAGCAAACCAGGAGTCTTTTGCCTATCAAATTTTACCTTTTGGCAGGTGACACATGCACGTACATAGGCTTCTATATCTTTCCTCATACCTGGCCAAAAGAAGTATCTCTCAATCATTTGAGTAGTAGGGAGTATCCCTCTATGCCCTGCATAAGGTGGTGCATGACATTCATCCAAAACTTTTTGTCTCATGTTTGAAACCACACATAAGCAGTTATCCTTCATGATATAACCATCTTTGACCACATAAGAAGCATGTGTATGACCAGTCATTAAATCAGCCCATAAATCTGAAAAATCAGCATCCAAATGGTACATTTCTCGCATAGTAGACAAGTCTTGATGAGAAGCAACCGAAATTGCAGCCACATATGGTTTTCTGGACAATGCATCTGCTACCACATTTTTCTTGCCAGGAGTATGCAAAATCTGAAAATGAAACATTGAGAGAAAATTGGCCATTCTCATTTGTTTCTCAGAGAGTTTAGTTTGCGTAAGAAAGTACCGCAAACTTTGGTGATCAGTTTTGACAACAAATTCAGCTCCCAATAAGTAATGTTTCCATACTGTGAGAGCATGAATGACGGCCAATAATTCCTTCTGATAAACATCAAGAGTAAGTTCAGCATTTTGCAATCTCCTGCTTTCAAATGCAATGGCATGTCCTTCTTGATTTAAGACGGCTCCAATGCAATTGCCACAAGCATCACATTCTACCACAAATGGCTTTTGCAAGTCTGGAATGATTAAGACTGGCCCTGTGATAATGGCATTTTTGAGCTTATTGAAAGCATTAATCTCAACCTCTGTCCATTTAAACATAGGACGTTTCTTGGTGAGTTCATGCAATGGCGAAGCAATCATTGCAAAGTGAAAGATAAATCTCCTGTAATATGAACATAGACCAAGAAAGCTTCGGACTTCATGAATAGATTTAAGTTCTGGCCAATCTTTGATGGTTTGGATCTTTGCAGGATCCATTCGTACACCATCCTTTGATACTATGTGTCCCAAGTAGTGAATCTCTGAAAGGAAAAATTCACTCTTTTTGGCGTTGATCATAAGCTTATGCTGCCTTAGTTCTTCAAAGACCACTCTTAAGTGCTTTTTGTGATCCTCCTCATTCTTGGAGAATACAAGAATGTCATCAAAGAACACACCTGTAAAAGTTCTATGATTTCTGAAAATTCGGTCCATCATGCGATTGAAAGTAGCCGGGGCATTTGTAAGACCGAATGGCATAACCAAATACTCATAGAGACCAAAAGAAGTGCGAAATGCTGTCTTATGTACATCCTGTGGCATCACTCGCACTTGATGATAGCCGCTTTTAAGATCAATGCGACTAAAACAAGATGATCCATGCAGCTTGTCCAAGATATCATCAATCCTCGGTATGGGAAACCGATTCTTGATGGTAATCTTATTTAATGCCCTGTAATCCACACACATACGGAATGAACCGTCTTTCTTTTGTACAAGAAGAACGGGTGAACAAAATGGCGAAGAACTAGGCCGCACCAAGCCTTTCTCAAGTAGTTCACCCACTTGTTTCATAATCTCTTCTTGTTGGCAAGCACTAACACGATATGCTGGCCTATTTGGAGGTGAATTCCCTGGAACTAATTCAATGCGGTGATCTTCTGGCCGTGAAGGAGGCATTACATTAGGTAAAGAGTCAGCAAAACAATCCCCGAATTCGCTTAAAAATTTCAGCCTCTCTTTAGTAAGAGTGTCCACATGTACATTACTGTGTTCCACATTATCACGTACAAAAACCAAGTACGAAGAAACACTCTTTTTCATTGCTTTATTGATTTGTATATGAGATACAACGGGGATAGTATCACCCGACACACCTGCATCTAAATGATGCTCTCTACCTTTATACATAAAAGTGATTTTGTTGGTCTTGTAATTCTTGGTAGGCTCAAGGCGTGCATGCCAAGGTTTTCCCAGTAATACATCACATCCACTAAGAGGGGCAACGAGAAAGTTCTCGTGGTCGAGGTATCCTTGGATATGCATTCGCAGCTTTCCAATAAGGGGTGTAACCTTCACATCTTTTTCCAGAAAAGCTGAACATGCATGAATTTCGGGTCCCATGTCACCTACTTCAATCCCCAAGGCAGCAGCCATATCAGTGGAGATGAAGTTGTCAGTGGAGCAGTCATCAAACATGAATAAAGCTGGCTGGTCTTTTAGTTGTCCCCATGCTTTGCATACCATTCTATGCATGTTTGCATGTCCCGTGTTGCCCTGTACATCATATACCATATTGACATGCACTTTAGGCTCTTCTGGCTTCTTATTCTTGTTAGGGCATTGTGGAGAGATGTGATCTTTACTACCACATTTAAAGCATTTGCCTTCACGAATGTATTGTACCCTTTGTTGAGGAGTCAAGCCATAAACACCCTTTTTCTGCCACGGTTTCTTTTCTTTTGCATTTTCAGCTCTTTGAGGGGGCTTTACATCCTTCAAATCTGAATTTTCAGCTTTGTGTATGGCTTTGAAATCTCTTCTAAAGGGCTGTCCACCCTTTTGTACATTAAAACCAGCTTTCTCCTTACCCTTGCCCAAGCTTTGGTCAATTCTAGATTGCACCCATTTGACATTAAGCTCTTCGGAAGCCAAGACCGAGTTTATGAGTTGACGAAGAGTTTGGTTTGGATAGATTTGTAGTCCTCTTTGGAAGATGGGTTGCAATCCTGACTCAAATTTCCTCTTCTTTTCTTCTTCAGTAACGGTCATGAAGGGTAACACTTCCATTAATACCTCCCAAAATTTGGAGACGTAAGAGGTAATGGATTGCCCTTCTTTTTGCTCCAACCTGTCCCACTTCCTGCATATATCTTGAGTAAAATTTGGAGGTAAAAATTGATCATAAAACTTTTGTTTGAATTCAGCCCATGTAGAAATGGTGTTGCCGGAAAGCTTCTCGGCCAACCACCAATGAGCAGCAGTGCCTTTCATGTACATGCCCACATGTCTGAGTTTTGATGATTCTGAAAATTCTCCCTCATGAAAAGCAATTTCAAATTGGGAGATAAAAGATAGAGCTTTGGTAGAATCATATTCTCCATGAAAATACTCAAACTTAACTGTTTTGTCACCTGCAGTAAACTCTTTAGTCTTCTTCTTCTTATGTTGATGCGTTTCCTCTTCATCTCTCTCGATTGGTTGCTTATTTGCTTCATTAGTAGGAACATATCGCTCAATTCCATCATGAGGAGGGGCTGATTTATGAGTCGGTTCCTTGAGAAGACTTTCATGAGCTTTAATAGATGACCTGTGGGGAGGAGAAACATGTGCGGTAGAGGCATGATGAGAGGTAGCAGACGCCTCTTCTCTTTCCTGTCGCACAATAGATTTAAGCTTTGATGTTTCAGCTGCATGTTGATTCATAAGAGGAGGCTTTTTAAACCTAAGCCCTCCTTCCTTTCGAGTAACTACATCACCTTGTCCCATGAGGTAAGAGACAGCCATATCTCTTGGTTGAACCCCCAATTCCATGGCAACATTTTCCAATGCATCATTCACAAAAGGAGAATGCTTTGACACACGAGATACATGCCTTGACTGTGAGTCTTCATGCATATCCTTGAGCTGTTTTTGCATCATACATAATTGCCTTTTGAGGTCTGCAATTTCAGCCTGCATAGCATCATGTGCATCACTCTGTATAGCCTTCTCCTTACCTCGGGATGGCTGTCCCATATATACATGAGTTGCATTTCCTTCCCTTCTAACATAAGATGGCTGTCCGGCATGTGCAATACCATCATGTGACCCAAGAAAAACATTTTCAGCAGTGTATTGTTCATGCATTTGAGTATCATCATGCACATTGTCTCCTCTTGGCTTCACATATGTACTCTTCCTTGGATTTACATCCCGTGAAGTACCTGTTTGGCTCGCCATAATGCTTAAGAATGCTAACAGCTAGTGTAAGCTAGATTAGGACCGTCTTCCACACAGAAAGGAGGAAGATCCTAGGCTCTGATACCAATGAGATTCCCCCGGTCGGGGTTGAGCACAATCTTGGCAAACACTTAAGCTATTAACATAATTAAACAATTTTAAATGGCGCAACACAATAGAGTAAGAAGCTGAATTTTATTTTTGCACACTGCACTAGGGCCGAAAAGGGCCGACCCCCCTTGTAATAGATTTTATTATCAAGGAAAACTGTTACAAGCCTCACGGGCATTCACATGCCAAACTGTTCAAGTGCATCCATGATCATGAAAACAGCATTGCAAACAAATTTGTCGTAGACGATGGAATCCATAGCTTCACTTGAGAGTAGCTTCGTTCCTTGATTCCTTGAAGCTTGTCAAACGCAGCTATGCTCCACTGGCATCCATACACATACACATGTGTGTGCCAGGACCGAGACATAGGAGACCATATTGACAAAGCATTCGAATCTCAAATTGAAAATTGCTTGCAAAATGCTCTTACCAAGTATTGGACGATCAATGTCGAGCTCCACCTCCGTGCGGACGAACTACAGCTTGAATGTGACCGTTTTCCACTTCCGGCTGAAATTAGGGTTTCTGATTTTTAGGGTTTTAAGCAGGTTATATGAGTCCAAAATTGGGCATTTTGGGCTCTTTAGATGCGTATGAGTAAGGGGCACAGCTTGGTATGGTTTCCTCCAAAATTAGGGTTTCTGAAATTAGGGTTTCTGCAGAATTAGGGTTTCTGAAAATTAGGGTTTCAGCAGAATTTGGGGGCGGTAGAATGGTTAGGAGACTCCATATTCATTTAGAAGAGAGAGATAGAGTGAAAAGGTGAGCAACTGGAGGCTTAACTGTGAAAGGAAGAATCTTCAAGATTTCCATTGGAGTTGGGAGCAAGAGGGAATGAAAATCAGCACTCTCACCAAGCAAAAAGTTAGAGAGAATAACAAAAATAGGCTCTCTTGAAGGGGAGGCGCCTATTTCTAGAGAGAGAGTGTAGAGAGAGGTAATTTTCAAAATGAGTAATAGCATGGTGGCAGGTCCTCATACTGCCACCCAGTCCATAACCATCCCTTTTCCACACAAATTTAGTGGGAAGGGTGCCTGGACACTCGCCTAGCCGACCGGAAGGGAATTCTAGTCTATTCTTACTTATAGTTTGTCCGCCCGAGCTTTAATGAAGTGTGGACGCCCAATCTCACTTATAACTTGGGCGGACACACTTATTAAAGTGTGGACCTGCAAAACAAAGAATACATTGCTTTAACTCATAAAAAAGTAAAGTGGTGTACTTACCACCTGTCTACAGCCCACAAACGAGGTCAGAATACAGTTTCACTCGCACGGTTCACAAGAGGGCGTCCCCTACATGTGAACTACACAAACAAATCTTGCATGCAATCAAATAGTTCATGCAAAGACAGGATTTTTAACTTGCAAACATGTTATGCAAGGATGCATTGAACAGTCTCCCTATTCATTTAGCTTGTAATCCGTGGTACCACACTCTGGATTTGGGCGCAGATACACAATCCCAACCCATATATCCAGCCTACTGGCTCTCGGTGTAGACATAAGTCCCCAACCATAAGATGCCAGTCCATCCTACAGAACTCGTCCATAGGCCTGAAGCGCAGAGAATGCCCAAATAGTGACAGAGAACAATGTTACCTCCTTGAACACCAGTAAACTGGGAGCAAACTGTGCTCCTAGACCCTCCTCTGTTCAGGTTCACATAATTCCAAGGATCAAGGGTAGTTGATGGTACCATATGCTGAACTTGTGCTGCAGAAGAAGACACCAAGTAGAATCAAGAACATAAGCACTCAAAGGTACATACGAACCTGACGCAGCCTCCGGCAGAGTTGATGACAATGGAACTTCGGACCACCATGGTGGTACTTGTCCTCCCTAGTGAAAATCCCATATCGAAGTCCAGGCTACCGGCTAGACTAAGCAACAAGATTCTCCAGATGAGGTTGAATACCACGGTCCAATACTGACTAGCACACTGGCAGTAGGCATGTATCCCCCTTTGGAAGGAAAATCATTTTAATGGGTCTAATTACACTACTCGGGCTAATCTTGTGGAACATGTTTTTACCTCCCAAGGTTCCTGGAAGCTGGTAAAGGGATTTGAACCAAAACCCCACCCCTCCCTAGCGCCTCCTGAAGTCATCCGCTATCTGAAAGCTAGAAATTCCACAGCCATAGTGGAGCTCATGCAAGGCCTTCTGCCGGAGTTTCATTCACAACTCCAACAGTTCCCCTATGTCTCTGACAAATGGGCACACCTTGCAGAGAGAGATGTCGCACGTGTCGCATTGATCTCACGCATCAAATCCAAATTTTCTCTATCAAAGAGGGGGATGACCTGACTGTCATGGTTGCTGAATACCGGCGCCTTAACACGGAATACGCCACCACTGGCTCTGCCAAGTCGCAGGAAGACCAGATTATCACTTTACTAAACAAGTTGCCGCCTAGTTTCTTTACTTTTGTCACACACACCATTAGTTTAGAACCTATGCCTAACCTATATGAGTGTGAATGCCAACTCTTGCGCTTCGCTCTGTTGCATGACTAGTTTCATCCCAAGAAGTCCCCTTCTTCCTCCTCTACTCAAGAGGAGGCCCTTGTGTCCAATACCACCTCTCCTCAAAAAGGGCAGCAAGGGAAGGGGAACAACAACTCACGTAATCAAGGTAAACCTCAAGGCAACAATACTGATCCCAAAAACCTTTCCTCAACACCCACTCCCCACTGGCAAAATATTCCCAAAAAGAATAGATTCTACACTCATTGCCAAATACCTGGACATGTTGATGATGAGTGTGGCATTAAAGCCAAGGAAAATAGAGGTAACAACCCCAACACCACTAACTCGAATAGTCAAAACAACCAAGGTGGTAGCAATGCCCCAAATTGGTGGTCAAGAGGGGGTAATAATCCAGCACCTACTCTATAGGGTTCCCCACCAAGGAACCAGCAACAAGGCAATGGTACGAATTGGCCTAGATCCTCTCCGTGGAAACCCACTGGTCATGGCGCTCAAGGTCCCCCCCCCTCTCGATCAGTCTCTTTTACCACCTCGGAAGAGATGTTTGATTGGTCATCACTTACACCACATCCCAGCCCCTCGGCCAATGTCGCTCAGGTCACATTTGAGGTTGACTTTGGCCACTCTTCTAGAAGGAAGAAGAAACAAAGACCTCGATGAGACTGTCAGCATGTGAAAGCATCTGCCTTCATTCAAATTTGTCAGTTACATAATAATCAATAATCCTCCCGTGCCATCATCGAAGCCCACCCAACTCTTTCCTATGGCCATCCGGTCACTTGGGTAGTTGACAGTGGAGCTAAACACCATATGGCACGCAACGCTGACATCTTCATCTCTCAGCGTCCTGCTAAGGGTGAAGTTCGATGTGGCAACAACACATTGATGCCCATCAAATCTGTTGGCACCGTCTTATTTGACACTAACACAGGCCCCAACCAAAACAACTTTGGACAATGTTTATCTTGTCCCTAACTTGGGCCTCAACTTACTTTTTGTATCCCAGCTGACCCAACTCGATCGTGGAGTTTACTTCAACAATCGAGTTGTCAAGGTAATTGATGAGACTACGGTCTTGTTGTTGCCAGAGGTCATGCTAAGAAGGATGGCTTATAACGGATGTCTACTTTTTTTTATCTGAGCCATCCTCCCAGGGTTCAAAGTTTCATTAGGTTCGTGCTTATTTGACTAAAGCTCCTTCGGACATTGAACAACTATGGCACTATCGCTATGGTCATCTTCTTTATGACACGCTCTATGAGTTGTCTAGTGACCAATTTGTTGAAGGCATACCCCACCTCAAACTGAAGGCATACCCCACCTCAAACTGACAAAGAATGTCTGCCAACCATGTCAAATGGATAAGAAGCATCGTACACCGTTCCCACATCATGCTACTCATTGTGCTCAGGGTATACTCAAGTTGATTCATTTTGACTTGAGTGGGAAATCCCCAACTCCCTCCTTGAATGGGTCTCTCTACTACGTGCTAATTGTAGATGACTATTCAAGGTACATGTGGGTGCATTTCTTGAAGCATAAATCAGATGCCTTCCAATACTTTTCGACATGGATTCGATTAGTCACTAACTGTGAGGATTATGTTGTTAATCCCTCATATTGTGTACTAATTACTACTTAAGTACTTAACTTTAGAACAAGAACCTTCAGGAGAACACTTGAGAGACGATTGAATTGACTTGTTGTATTAAACTCAGTACAATAGGTCTCTTATATAGGAGATGAAGAGACACATTTGAAGAGGCATGTCCTTTGACGAAAGGACATGACCTTAGACGAAAATATACAACTTTAGGCTAAGGGATGTGTCTATTCGATGTAGAGGCACAACCATTCATCAAGGGATACAACCATTCGTTGAAGGGATGTGGCTATTCGATGAAGAGGTACATCCTTTGGCGAAGAGTCGCAACCAGTCGAGGGTAGGGGTTCCCTTTGGCTGGTTACTCTTTGCATATGCAACAGGAATCAACAATGAAGAGAGAATCTGATACATACATACGTCACAATCGTGACATTCCCTCCCATTTAAAATAAAACCCATGTGTCAAATAATAGACATCCGTTTGTCAAAGAACTCCTAAAGAAGGTTAGGGTACTGCTGCATTTCTTCATCTGTTTGCCAAGTGGAATCAAACTCATCCAAATCCATCCACTTCACAAGAAATTCTGTAGTCAACTTTCTTCTTGTTTCCTTCTGTCGTACGTCAAGAATTACTTTCGGAACAAGGATAATATGGTCATCTTCAATTTTTGGTACATATGAAGATAAGTCTGGAATAGGCGAATCTCCTTGAACATATTGTTTGAGCCAAGAAATGTGAAAAGTCGGATGAATCTTTCCCCATGAAGGTGGAAGTTCCAACTTGTAACTGACAACAACTGAATTTTTCTTAAGAATCTTGAAAGGCCCATAGAAGCGAGGTCGCAGCTTTGGAAAAACTGACTTCACTGTTTTGTAGCGGTGAGGTGACACATATAACAAAACCAAATCTCCTTCTTGAAAATCTGCATGTCGACATTTGGCCTGTTTTTTATATTTTTGTTGCACATGGATCAATTTATCTCGAACTTGCACAAGCACATCTTGCATCTGCTGAACCAACTGATCTACCAATGCCACTTTGTGTTGTAAAACAAAGTTTGTAGGCACAAGAGGAGTATGCCCATATGGGGCTTGAAATGGAGTTAATCCAATTGCTGAATGATGGGAATTATTATAAGCAAATTCCACGAGTGGCAAATAATCTTCCCATGATGCCAAACGGAATTGAATGTAATGTTAAATCATTTCTTCCAAAATCTGATTTACTCATTCAGTCTGTCCATCTGTTTAAGGATGATAGGCTGAACTGAACAACAAATTTGTGCCAAGAGATTTGAACAAAGACGTCCAAAAATGTCCAGTGAACTTTGGATCTCTGTCAGAGATGATGGTCTTTGGCAAACCATGCAATTTGAAGACATGTTCCACGAACAATGATGCCACATCTGGGGCTGAAGCAGCTTTCTTGCAAGGAATGAAATGCGCCATTTTGGAAAATCGATCAACCACCACAAGAATCTGAGCATTGTCTTTGGATGAACGAGGCAAGGTGGTGATAAAATCCATACTCATACTTTCCCATCTCTCATTGGGAACTGGCAACGGTTGAAGTAACCCTTGAGGAAGTTGTCGAGAGGCTTTCATTATGAATGACAAGCTTTGACAAATTTGATAACATCTTGCTGCATCCGAGGCCAGAAGTATGTAGCAGACAAAAGTCGATATGTCTTGTTGATACCAGGGTGAACAGCATAAGGAACTTCATGATGCTCTTGAATGAGAATCTTCTGCAATGAGGCACACAAATGCGATCAAAAACGAACAACAATTCATCTATGATAATGTAAGCTGCAAACATGTTCATTTCTGCAGGACTGGGATTAGAAGATTTGAGAGCACGGAACGCATCTCCGAAATCTCTATCAGTCAAATACTCATTTTTGAAACAAGCAGGGATTTCCATTTGCACATCTGTGATGGCAAAATTAATGGCTCGAGGCATGCGGCTCAACGCATCTGCAACCACATTCTGAAGACCAAGAACATACTGAATAATCATGTGGAAATTAGCCAAGAATTCAACCCATCGGCCTTGTCAAGAGTTCATAACAGGCTGAGTGAAAATGTGCGTCAGAGATTGATGATCTGTACGTACAACTGAATCTGCTCCAAGAAGATAATGTCTCCAAGTTCGATAAGCATGCACGATCGCCAAAAACTCCTTATCATACACAGGATACCTGCTTTGAATGGCTGAAAACTTCCTGCTGTCAAAAGCAATGACACGATCATTCTGCATCAAAACTCCACCAGAAGCACGATCTGAGGCATCTGTCATTACATCAAAGGGCTGGGTGGGATCTGCAATGGCCAAGACTAGGGTTGTCGTCAAGGCATGCTTGAGATCATTGAAGGATTGCTCAGCTTCCGAAGACCACTGAAGTTTGTCCAACTTTGTCAATTCTGTCAAAGGGGCAGCAATCTCTAAAAATTTATGCACCTTGCTGTGATAAAAGTTATCGAGTCCCAAGAAAGATCAAACATCTGAAATGGTGAGAGGCAAAGGCCAATCCACAATCGCCTGAATCTTCTTAGGATCCACTGCAATCCCATTAGCAGAAATGATGTGACCAAGATATTCCACATGATTCTTGAAAAATTCGCTCTTCTTTTTGTTGATGTACAGCACATTGGTGCGTAGTACTTCAAAGACAATCTGTAAATGCTCTTTGTGATCGACCATAGATCAACTAAAAACCAGAATATCATCGAGATAGACGATCACAAACTTGTCCAAGTATGGCCCAAAAATTTCATTCATCAGGGTCATGAAAGTGGCCGGGGCATTGGTTAACCCAAAAGGTATAACCAAGAATTCATAATGTCCATATTTTGTCCGAAAGACTGTCTTGTATTCATCACCATTACGAATACGAATTTGATGATAGTCGGACTTCAAATCAATCTTGTGGAAAACACCTTAGCACCAAGCAGTTGGTCGAACAACTCATCGATGCGAGGCAAAGGGAATTCATTCTTGATTGTCAGCTTGTTGAGAGCACGGTAATCAATGCAAAGCCGCATTGATCCATCCTTCTTTTTGACAAGCAAAACCGGGACTCCAAAGGGACTTTTGCTGGGACGGATGTGACCTTTGTCCAGCAACTCCTGTAATTGCTTTTGTATCTCCTGAGATTTAGAGTAAGAAACACGGTATGGAGCTAGGGTTGGAGGAGGTTGACTTGGGATAAGATCAATCGGGTGATCCACAAGACGACGAGGAGGCAATGTCGTCAGAAGATCATTCGGAAACAAATCCTGAAAAGGCTTGAAGAAGGGTTGCTCCAAGTAAGCAGTTGTTGATGACGAGGCTTGAGATTGCTCACTAGTTTCTGCTTCAATCTCCCGTAACATGACCAGGGATGTTGTACAGTCACGTTTGCGGATGAGGCGTTTGACTTGCAGGGTAGAAACAACAGTGATGGGTTTGGCACTGAAAAGGCCATGAAGTTCCAGCTCTCGACCATCATGATATAACTGGATTGAATGGGAACGAAAGCTGATCACTGGATCATATCGATACAGCCAAGATTGTCCCAATATCATGTTGTAATGTGACAACGGCATCACTAAAAAATTAAGGTGATCTTGGTAATCTTGAATCTGGAACTCAAGCTGTTGCACCTTTTTGTTACAATTAAGGAAGGAACCATCAGCAAGCTCTACTTAAAAAGCATCCACAAAATGTCGGGTCTGCAGGCGAAGCTTGTGAACCAAAGAAGTGTCCACAAAATTAGTGGAACAGCCACTGTCCACCAGCACATTGATGGGATGGTCACCAATGAAGCCCAGAAGACTAAGGACTTGCTTGGAAAGATTCACCGGAACAGGGTTGGTACTTTGGCCATTAAGCATTAGGGTACTGACAATCTCAGAAACGCGAACAGAACAAGCTATCTGTTTGTTCTTGTCTTTCACAGTAGGCGGGTCATGATCAGCATGGTGGCAACTGTCCACCTAAGAATTGCGCCGAGTGTTGGAGGGTTTAGGGCGCTGAGGACATTCATACCACCGGTGATCGCCAGAACAAATTGTACAGAGGCCTGGGCGACTACGTTGGGATGAAGTGGCAATTGATAAAGAGGTTTGCTATCCTGAAGAGGTTTCTCGCTTGAAGTTGCGCCGATCATTGCTGCAACGGTCTTGTCGAGGCCGATCTCGGTTTCTACTCTACCAGAGGATTCGATCTCAGAGGATCCGGCGTTTGACGCGGGAGCTTGCCCGGAAAAGCGCGGCCGAAAGGACTGTTGTCCAGAATATGGTCGCCGAGAGTTGGGTTGTCCAGAATTGGGACGCTGGGGTTGGCTAGTCCCATTGGGTCGATTCCGCTGGTAAGAACGGGCGCCGGAGGAAATGTTCCTGGGAGGACGCTGGTAATCACTAATGCGCTCGACATACGAGATTGCTTCATCCAGGGTAGCAGGATTGTACTTATGGACTTCGTCTTGGATCGTGGGTTCAAGCCCGTCAATGAAGCTGTGAAGCTGGTCAAAGGGGCTGAGTGTGTCTATCTCGAGAGCCAGTTTTTGAAACTCTGAGATGTACGCGGCCACAGAGCTAGTTTGACTCAGGCAGCGGAGAGAAGACTTGGCATGAAAGTTCGCATTTGCAGGCTCAAAAGCCTTGCGAAGAGCACGCCGAAATTTATCCCACGTTGGAGTAGACTTGCCATCTGAAATCCTACGTCGCCACCAAAGGAAGGCGGTATCTTTCAAGAGGGTACTAGCCAATGCCACCTTTTTATTTTCGGGCAATTCGGTATTTGAGAAATAAACCTCCATCTTGTAGAGCCAGTGATCGATTAACCGCTTATCGCGGCGGCCATTGTAGGGCTCAGGTAACTTGATATCCATCTTTCGTGTTTGTGCTGTGGTCATTAATTTATACAAAAGTTTAAGTTCAACATTGTTTACCTCGACGATCGGATCAGAAGGAGTTGAAGGATTGTCTTGCTGGCCCACCGAGGATGATGATGATGATGTTGGAGAACGCGAACGACGCGCTCGCTGTGACTTCCTGGATCCCTCTCGCTGATGTTGGTGCCGTTGCCACAAACTCTCGACTGACATTTCCTATTGCACATCCATTTTAAGTCAGTATTTCAATGCTCTTAAGGAGCCACATTGGAGTTCAGCGAGCGATGAGGGTTGTTCACTATCTTGCGGGTACCTATATGTTTGGACTTCACTTCAGTAGTGGGATCACCCTACGTGGTTACACAAGCTCCAATTGGGCCGGTAACATCAATTCCCGGTGTTCTCATGGTGATTCTTTGTACTCACTTAGATCTGGTCCCTTCTCTTGGTCTAGCAAGAAGCAGGATACTGTTGCAAGTTCTTCCGCTGAGGCCAAGTACGGGGCCCTCTATGACGCCATCACTAAGACTATGTATCTTCGTCAACTTCTTGCGGAGATGCGCGTTACCATTGACTCCGCTTCTATCATCTTTGTCGACAGTCAAAGTGCGATTGCCCTTGATGGCAATCCTATTTTTTCTAACCATACCAAGTATGTGGGTGTCCATTTTCATTTTACCAAGGAATAGATTGAGCTTGGTACCATCAGGCTCCAGTACATTCCTACGTTGACGTTCTCTCTCTTCATCGTAGCTCTCCATAGCACGAAAATGCACTTGAAAGAATGGCTGTAAAACAGAAAAAACAGCAAATAGATCTTGCAAAGAAGCACATGTGCAAAAGAACTGAAGTAGAAAACTTGTTATCTGCTGAAGTAGAGCACGAGGGCTGCCCGTAGGTGCATACAACCAATAGTAATAGCCGAATAATGAAGTGCTAATGATGCTAACCCAAGCCACCTATTTATAGGTTGGACAAGAGCTGGTCGGCCAGTATAAAAATAGTGGGCTAGCCGACTATGCAAAAAATACTAGAATAATGTCTAAAAAATAGACAAAAATAGCAGAAAATATCTAAAATAAGATGAATGCATGGCCTCATAAATCTGGCCAGATACAGCATGAAAGATGCACATATATGCCCAATCTGGAGATGATAATGCCAACACCTCCTCTTCAGCGCCAGATGGGCGGACCGACTCCAGCACGCTGAAGAAAGACCTCCAAAGAGTCTGAAGGAACAACCTCCTCATAAAAGGCACAAAGCTTGCGAAGGTATGGTACATCTGAATACGGAGAAGGTCTTCGGAAGAAGCCACGAGAAGATTGAGAAGATATCGAAGACGAAACAATAGGATCAATCTGAAGAGAGAAGCCCTCAGGAGATGGAACCGTAGATGGTACCTCCTCTGCATCTGCAACAAGTATCGGGACCGAAGTAGACTCCTCTGAAGAAGGAGAAGGAAATGAAACAACCATTAGAACAAACTGATCATCAGTGATAGTAGAAGTTGTCAGGTTCAAAGTAGGGACAGGCTCCAAGATAGTGGAAGATGCCTCCTCTGAAACATAAGAAGGAGAAGCAACTGCCAAAGTAGGAAGCTCGATAATATGTGAGGATATCTCGACAAAATCATCCACCTACCCAGTAGAAGAACCACTATCCTCCTCTGAAAGAGACCAGAGAAAATCTGCAATAATAGCATCAGCACAAAACAACACAAGGGAAGGGAGATACTCATCCAAAGGAATTAGAGGAACTGATAAGGTCTCTATCAGAAACTCCTGTAAATAATCCTCTAGTGCGGATAGGGCACTGACTTCTGAATCAGAAGTCTCCTCTATGACCACCAAGATGGACTCATCCTGCTCCTATGAAGATGAAAGAACAGGGGGATCATAGACAGCAAGAAAAGCCATCTTAGCATGAGACTTCGTACCCTACTCTGTCGTTGGTGAAGTATCTGAACCATCTGTCGTGGGTGAAGTGTCTGAGCCATCGGAGGAGGACTCCTGTTTTGCTTTAGCTTTGGCTTTAGCTTTGCGAGAAGCAGCCTGTCTGGCAAAACATTTGGCCTCAGAATGACCAAGTCGGCCACAAAACTCACAAGATTCCTTCATCCTGGAACCCTTGTTGCTGTCAGAATCGTCGTCGTCAAAAGATGACTTTGTGGTGACTTTCTGCTTAATGTTGTTGGAGTTCCCTTTTCCGCCTTTGCCTTTGTCCTTGCCCTTGTTAGAGGCAACAAAAGCAGACTCTGACTTGCCTTTTCCACGAAGCATGCACTTGTCGTGGAGATAACTCACGACTTCCTTAAAAGGGGAGAGAGCATCACGGAAATAAATGTGATCTTTGAAAGAGTCAAAGGATGATGGCAGCTCACCAAGCAGTTTATGGATCGGGTTGTTGATCGAGCTCCCATACTCCTCAAGCTGCCTCTTGATCCTTGTGAATTCCCCAATCTTATCAATGATATTATCTGAGTCACTGATGGTAATCTTCTCAAGATCCACCTCCAACTTAGCAATCTTCATGGAAGATACTCTCCCGAACCTCCTCTGAATCTCATTCCACATCTGACTGGCATCACTCCGGGAAGATATGAATTGTGCCTGGATAGATGGTGTCATACAATGTATGATGATGAGACGGGCTCGTGCATCCAGAACTCCACGAAACACGGGATCCACCAAGTGAGGAGTGGTGACAGAGGGCCACACACCTGCTCCTTCAAGAAGCAATTGCGTATAAAACGACCAAGTATGGTAGTTGGTAGCAATCAGCTTCATGGAATCACTCACTTAAGGGGGTGAATAGGATGGCACATGGGAAGGGGTTGGGATAAGGGTTTGTGGGAGGGAAGAAACAAGAGAAGTGGTGGTGGTGGGGAATATGGAAAGAAAAGAAGCAAGAATCTGGGAATAAGGTAGAGAAACAGGAAGCTGGTGGGAAGAAGAAGCCTGTGAAGTTGGGGCTTGGGATCGGGGAGAAGAAAAGAGAATCCCCGAGAGAGAAGAATGACTATGACCAAAAGCCATATCTCCGATAACACAGCAGAATCCTCCTCTTCAACAGAGCTGATCAGAAAATCAACAAACTCCTCCTCGAAAGCTGAGTGCAACAAAGAGAAAGGAAGGAGAAGAAGGGATGGGAGGGTGGGAAACCAAAAGGAGAGGTAAGAAATGACTCCCCTGGGTTAAAACCCTGTTGTAGCACCAAAATACGGGACTGAGATCTGAAAACGCAGATCTCACACTGAAAATGCAGCACCTTTGTGGAAAACGCAGCTCCTCAGTGGAAAACGCAAGTCCACAGCAGAAAACGCAGCTCCTTTGTAGATGTAGATGCGGTGGATCTTTGCGTGCAGCAGTAGATGTAGAAAACGCAGGTCCCTTTGCAACACTGGGCTCAGATACCATGAAAGCAGGCTTAGTTCCGTACGTCGTACGACTGAAATCGTATGTACTTGTTGTATGGTACGGTACCGTACGGATTCGTACGATACCGTACGGTTTTTTTTTTATTTTTTATTTTTTATTTTTTTTTGTCGTCGTTGTTGTTGTTGGTTGCTGTTGCGTGGAGCAATTTCAGTCTTCTAGAGAGCCATTCATCGCCATTTGCAGCCTATAGGGAGCTGTTTGTCAGCGTGTGCACTTGCCATTGCCATATTAGGCAAGCGATCATATTGCCTGATGAGGAGGACGAGGCAATCTTCATGGAGCTCTATAGTGAGCTTGTGGCAGCAGATACTCGCAGCACCAGGAGTCAGCATGGACGGGGTCCGAGCAGTTGGAGTTCATAGGCCTCCGCCTTCGGCATCGGCAAAGGGTGGCCTTCGCACATATGTGAGGCGGGGATCCTCGAGCTCCAATCCCCGCCTTCATGATGATATTCCATTGCCCCCTCATGATGATACCCCACTGCCTAGAGAGCCCTTGTTTGATGATGATGGCAACCTACTTAGCGAGAATGATCCCCAGAGTGTCTCGTCCACCTTCGAAGAGTCCTCTTCAGAGAACTCTCTTGATGGACACTCTAGTAGTGATCATGTTGATGATCATGCAGATGTTGGTGATGATGTAGACTTTTGATATGTTATAGCTCTCTAGGCATTGGGCATCTATCTCCTTCTAGCCCATCGATGATGTATTGTAGTATGTAGTATCACGTATGTACGCATGTTGGAACTTGGCGGTCGCCCATGCCATGAGTTTTTGGCCTATCCTTTTGTAGCAATTTTGTACTCTAATGGCATGATGACATTATGTTCATGGTTCTACTATTTTGTAACTTCTTGTCTACAATTTTTAAGTTTAGGAAGTATTTTAAAAAAAAAAACGTACTAATATCGTACCGTACCTCAAAAAATTTTAAGGTACCAATTAGTACCGTATTTTATCGTACCGTACCGTACCGTACCTTTCGTACTAACTAACCATGCATGAAAGAATGGCTGTAAAACAGAAAAAACAGCAAATAGATCTTGCAAAGAAGCACATGTGCAAAAGAACTGAAGTAGAAAACTTGTTATATGCTGAAGTAGAGCACGAGGGCTGCCCGTAGGTGCATACAATCAACAGCAATAGCTGAATAATGAAGTGCTAATGATGCTAACCCAAGCCACCTAAAATATGAGATGAATCAAACGTTTTCTTGGCTGGAGTATTTATACCACCTCAGCCCTCTACTCGGCTGCCTCTTCTGGAGTCAGCCAGCAGAAACTCCTCACGACTTGAATAAAATAGCATTAAATGCTAGTTACTCCAACCGTTTTCACACCTATGCAACGCTGGCCACCAGGCACACCTGCTGAACTGCTGGTGGACAATCCATGTGCTGGCTGTGTGGACAGTCCATATACTGGCTGAGTGGGCTGCCCCACACCTGGCCAACACGCTGTCCAGGGCCTGTGGCTCTGTCGGCTGCCTGTCCAGAGGCCCTAGGGCTGGCCAATAGCCCTTCCAGCCCAAGCCATGGCTGGTGGGCACAACTTGGGCCCTCCTGGTCCCTTGGGGCTGGTTCTATACCGTCCCCATGCCCAATGCAAGAGCTCTAAGCTCTTAGGCAAGTCACATATGATCCACATGACGGCACCGAGGTGTATTTACCTCTGTTTTTTCAACAGACTATGTGGCACATGATGAGCCAACATCGTGGAAAGAGGCAATCAAACAACCAACCTAGAAACAGGCTATGGAACAAGAACTTGAAAGCATTGACCGAAATGGCACGTCGTCCCTTGTGGATCGCCCTCATCATAAGGTCATTGGAACCAAATGGATCTTTCGCACCAAATTTAAAGCCAATGGTACCTTAGACAAGTACAAAGCCCGGCTTGTGGTGCAAGGCTTTCGCCATAAAAAAGACATTGACTTTGACGAGGCCTTCGCACCTTCAGCTCGAATGACGACAATCCGTCTCTTACTCAATCTGGCTACACACCAATCTATCAAATGGATTCCTAAATGGCATTCTCGAGGAGGAAGTCTATGTTGACCAACCTCCGGGCTTCCCGCTCCCCGAGTATGAGGACAAAATCTTCCGTCTACATAAGGCTCACCGCCACACGAAGAGCGAGCCTACCGCCAAGTGGTTGGAAAACTCACATGGCTTACAAACTCTAGACCATTGCACATCCATCTTAAGTTAGTATTTCAATGCTCTGAAGGAGCCACATTGGAGTTCAACGATGAGGGTTGTTCGCTGTCTAGCGGGTACCTATATGTTTGGACTTCACTTCAGTTGTGGGATCACCTTGCGTGGTTACACGAACTTCGATTGGGACGGTGATATCGATTCCCAACGTTCTCATGGTGATTATTTGTACTCACTTGGCTCTCGTCCTTTCTCTTGGTCTAGCAAGAAGCAAGATACCGTTGCAGGTTCTTCAATTGAGGACAAGTACCAAGCCCTCTATGACGCCACCACTGATACCATCTTCGACAACACTCAGAAAGCGATTGTCCTCATCAGCAATCCTATTTTTTTCTAACCGTACCAAACATGTTGGTGTCCATTTTCATTTTTCCAGGAAACAAGTTAAGCTTGGTACCATCAAGCTCTAGTACATTCCTACAGCAGACAACCATGTCGACATCCTTACAAAGTCCATAAACCGGCCCATTCTCAAGCGTCTTCATGAGCGGATCAGCATCGGTCCTCCACCATCACTCTCAGCATCTTGAGAGGGAGACCATCCTCTCCATTCAAATTATTTATCATTGTTCTATTAGGCGCATGAGTCACTGAAAACCCCATGAGGACATTGCTCATGTGAAAACCCACTGCATAGCATTCACTATCTTGCATACCCCTTGCATAGCATTCTATTTTTTGTGTTTGGGACGCATATATGAATGAAAACCCAAAAAAATGAGCATTCATGCATGTGAAAATCTCTTGCATTGTGGCATTGATCCAGTGCAGCCCAAACTTAAAAGACTCTACAAAAGACAAAGAGCACATGATCTACACATGTAACAACCAACCTTACCCAAAGCCAAATTCTTCTTCACGTTCCTCTTCACCCACTTACGATCCTCTTCATCTTCTCTCATGGTCCCCTTTTGGCCCGAGAGGGGATGTGTGAAAATATGCCCAAAAATGGTATTTTTCCCGGCCCAAAAAGGGGTTTTATTTTGGTATTTCTTGTCTTGCTGCTGGCCGAGAGCCTTCCCTGGGGGGCCGACCAACATATATATGCAATTGCTTCATAATTCACCCATAGACACTACTCCTCAACACATGATCTGCAAGACTACAACGCTTTATGCTCATTGATTCCCGCCTTCGTGACAATTCTAGTGATCTACCCATTGTCCTCTCTCACGGCTCATGTAAAAGACTGAAAATTCTGCCCATTCTAGCCCTAGCTCAGTATGCTCTCATGAAGCAGTTGCCGATGAACAACAATTCATGCTACAAGAATGTCACATCTGCATCAAACCTACTACAGAACAAAATATGTGTACATTCAGGAAGAAAAATTGCATATTAAGGGGGAAAAAAACTGAAGGGGTGGAATTTGAAGGCATACATTGCTTCCCTTCCAGACTTGATAAACGCGTTTTTCCACCATGACTACCCTCCGCTTGACTGACAAATCTTGGCATAAATAAAGGAGGAAGCGCTCTTAATGGAAATAACTGCGTGTCACTCTGAGAGTACGCTGCGATTCAGCCATGGAATCCTTCGTCATCTCCATGCTGTTCTCTAGGTCTGCAAAGTCGAGCGAAACCTGTGTAAATGATCTTGAAAAGCTGCAGCAGTCCATCTGCGGCAGGCTATGGCGATGGCAGGGGGATTTCAAAGTGACGCAGAAGCTTTTGTCTGTGTGTTGATGGCGTAATGATGCTGTGTGAAAAACCATGGGCTATGATCTCGAGCAAGCGGCAGAACCTTGGAACATGAGAGAAATAGGTCTGCCATACAGCACTCTCTCTCTCTCTCTGTGTGTGTGCGCGCGGGTTAGGGCGAGGCGAGAAGTGGTAGTTGTGCGTAGAAGAAAACTGGGGAATGACAAGGAAAAGAAGAAAGCGTGGAGAGATACCCCGCCTTTCTTTGGTGTCGGAGGAGTTTAGAACGCAGCGCGCGTGCATATTCTTCAGATTTCACATTGCACCAGTAGACGCCTACGTTGGCGCCCTACACCACTCCACGTCATGCCTGACTTCCCGGCCTTCCCTCCACGCCCATCTGCTGACTTAAGAGCATCTTCGGTGTGTACTCATAACAATCTGCTATTGAAATCATGACATTTTCACGCACTTTATACACAAGCCGGGTGTAAATATCCATTTCTGGTTAATTTCAAGTCTTCCTCCAAAAAAAATGACATTCTCATGCACTGTGTTCGAGCTATTTCCCACTACTGAGATAGTAGCAATGGTGTGTGTGTATTGTCCTTGGGCTTCCCTCTCTGATGGTGTGTGTGTTGTCCTTGGCCTTCCCTCAACGCCTCGTGCTTAAGAGCATCATCGATGTAGACTCGTGACAAGATGACATCATCACATTTTCATGCACTTTGTTAGAGCTCCAAGTAGTGCTAATTGCTTGTGCAAGAGAATAGCTCAGGTGCAGAAGGTGTCCATTGAAAACAAATCGAGTCCATTGGATAACCACATCTACAAGAGAGGGCAAAGTTTCAGGCCCGTAATAATAGCTTAATACCCTCATTTTCACAAGGTCTAAGCTATTTTCACAAGGCCAAGGTCTAAGGTCCTCAACCTTCCCACAACGCCTCGTGCTCAAGAGCATCATCGCTGTAGACTCGTGACATTTTTACACAGCTCCATCCCACTAGTGATAGTAGTGATAATTGCTTGTGCAAGAGAATAGCTCATGTGTAGAATGTGTCCATTGAAAACAAATCGATTCCATTGGATAACCACATCTGTAAGAGAGGGCAAAGTTTCAGCCTCGTAATAATAGCTATTTTTTTGCACGATCTAAACTATTTTCTCATTTTCACAAGGTCTAAGCTATTTCTCATTTTCACGAGGTCTAAGCTATTTTTTGTTGGGAGTTTGATTTCTCTACAAGGAATTTTGGATTTTCTTTTCTCAGTGTGTTTGTTATCCTTGCTAATACCCTAGACCCTGGCTAGATGTAGAATTTTATTGAGTGTCAAGTCGTGCATGAATGACAACCTTGAAAAGCTCCATGACACCTCTAAAGTCCAATTAAAACTTTCTTCGCATTTTTTCATTATACAAACGTGGGATCTCACACCGTATCTAGGTGGCTTATAGTAACGTTCCCACCCATGGGATCTCGCACCATATCTAGGTGGCTTATAGTAACCTTCCCACCCATGGGATGCATGTAAACCTAGACTGGCAAGAAGATAACAAGAATCTTGGCCACATTTTCATGCACCATGTTATCAAGTGTAGTGCGTTACCAACAATAGTTTAACGGTGAATCGTTATGGGACCCCAACCAGCATGAAGCCATGTTTTGTAAGAGACCCCCCCCCCAAAGACCCACCATTTCTTATGAGTGTGAATGAATATATGTGATGAAAATGCACCGCTATTTCCATGGTTTAGGATAAAAGTGGGTTCGATTCATCCTAGAACCAATTTTATTTTGCGAAAATTAGCTTCAAGATGAAGAGGGGGAAAAAGATGGGTGGGTTCTATGGTTTAGGAAAAGGGTGGTTTGCTACGCCCTAGAGCTAATTCAATTTTGGGAAAAAGGCTCCAAGTTGAAGGGAGAAAAAAAGATTCCTCCTCAGGATTTTAAAGACGTTGTTACAATTGGATAAATATGTGAAACAAATTCTTGTTCAAATTTACAATTTGCTCTTTAATCCATGGTGAGAAGAATTTATGTAGGGTTCACTTAAAAATGTGTTTCAAACCCTATAGACTATTTCAAATATGCACATGATTAGATCATTGACTTTTAATGTGCACCAAAATAAATTGAATTATTAATAAAAACCTAAGTTTGATGGAATAACTTACTTGTTTAAGAAACTACGTCATATGACTCTCCAATCTAAAAAGGGACAAAATCACTAATTCTACAAAGGTAGACCTTATAAGAAGGACTCCAAGTGAAACCTCTCACACTCATAAATTTAGCATAATGAGGCAAGTGACCATTATGATGTATACATAAAATGGGTGTTTGTAAAGATATATGCTACATTAATATATATGCACCAATTCATCTCCATACCAATAATCTATAATGGAGAGAAGCTACACAATTAGTTAGTTGTTTCCCCAACTCTTGCTATTTTAGATGAGATAAAGTGCAATTTTCCATGTGTTTGATAGGGAATGGTGGCATGTTAGTAGGGGCGTGGGTGTTGTGATGTCAAGTGTGAGTTGGCAATAAGAGTATATTCCTTGAGGAGGAACTTACTTTTTTGAGGTAGGAAAAAGGTTACGAATGAAGGAACCTTCGAGGTTTAAAAGGGGTGGTAGAGTAAACCCTACATTAAATATAAATAGAATGGGTAGATAAAGGTTTTTTTCGAAGGTGGTGGTAGAGGATCTATTATTTCTTTCTAGGAACGAGGGTTAGAATTCAGGCGGCGCTAAGTTTGTAGGAAATAGAAACATGGAAGAGTGGTATAAAGAAAAATGATAAATAACGTTGTTATGAATATCATAATGATGTAGATGTAAATAATAAATTGATAATGAGAAAATAAACAATAACAAATCAATATTTTGAATTCAAGTAACAAATATATTGTTTAAATGAAGTCAAATGCCATGTTATATATCAAAATATTTAAATTCAAGTAACAACTATATAGGTTTAAATGAAGTCAAATGTCATCTTATATTTATACACGTCATGATCTATACAAATAATACAATGTAAATATAGATGCATTTAAAATTTTAGTAAGGACTCAGTAAGGATATGTACATTACGAGAATTCAAAATAAACGATAATTATGTATACACACATAATCTATGTTTATGTATCCTTGAAATATATAACTTTTATTGATTGATGCATACATTATAAAATGATAATTATTACAACATACTAGCCATTTTTTAAAAGCTTGCACCTCAAAAAAATTCGTGTCATTTTTTTAGCCTAAGATAGTCTCGACAGGTCAGCTTGATTTTATCAGGAGGAGAGGAGTCGGGACCTTTAGGCTGCCGCAACTGCTCTGGCTTGGGTGCAGGCTTAGCAAGGCTGATGTCCATCTCCTATTGTAAGGGGGGCCATAGTGATGACTGCCTAGGTTCCATCTCCTATTGCAAGGGGTGCCACAATGATGACTACCTAGGTTTCATCTCCGATTGCAAGGGTGCAAGCTTACCAAGGTTGACGTTCCCACTACATTGTCCATCTCCTATTACAAGGGGGGCACAATAATGGCTGCCTAGGTTCCATCTCCAAACTTTGCCGTATATCCATCCTCTAAAGGCAATTCTCCAAACCACACATGCCTCCCAACTAAAAAAACTATGGAGATTGTCAAAATACAACCGTATCTAGTTAGGGTCCATGTGAAGCTCACTTGGATTCAAATTGTGGTGGAAAGGATGTTGAGTTATAGCTTCAATCTTAGAGACTACAAAAAAGACCATAAAAGCTCTTGGCTAGACGTACAGAAGTTGATTTTGATTTGAACAAGAGGAGTGATGAAGTATGATAAGAGTAAGTGTTTCTTCCAACATCTTCAACTAGAAGCTATACCAATACTAAAAGTTCCATCTCCTTTGGGGGATCAAGTAGTCTTGCTACATCTAGAGACATGGCCATACGGCATCACAACATGCAATTCATTTCTAGTTGTTACTATCAACATGGCTAGGTCAGAGCCATCTTCTTGCATGGGTTCCATGGCCCAATCTATTATTGGTTTAATGCAAAGAGAAACTGCCATGTTTGTACCATTATTATCTTCCAGCTCAATCCGACGGATGGGCACAAAGCCGGGTTTCACCGAGCGGGTTTTGGAGTGAGGTTTTTTACAACCATTCTCTCTCTATACCCATGTCTTCTCTTTCTTCTCCTCTCCTCCCTACTCTTAGCCCAGCCCCAGTAGAGATAGAATGTAAAATGAAGAAGAAGAATTTCAAAATAAAGAATAGAATGTAAAAAATAAAACAAATAATATTAATACACTTAATTTAAAAAAAACCTCTCAAACATTTATACCATTGACAATGATCTAATATATTAAAATTTCGTATGTATCATTAGAAAATAGAAATGTTGTTGAATATTTAAAAATTAATAAAGAATATTCAACATTAACTCAAAGATTTTTGTATTTAATGAAGAATTTTGAACATTTAATGACATATAGAATGACAAGATAGAGGGAGAGAGAATGACAAGATAGAGGGAGAGAGACAACAAGATAGAAGGAAAGAGGGAGGGAGGGACGTAGGGGATGAGAAAGGTGAAGATAGGGAGGGAAGGTGTAAGGGGAAGATGTCCCCCTCCCCCCCTTCTTCCCACTTAATGTTTAAATTTGGAAGCACGTTTGATAAGGTAAACAAACAATTATTTAGAGGACCCTGTTTTATAGCATTCTCTATACTTTCAAGCTCTCATTCTCTACCGAAAGGTAATTTTTTGAAGTTGAAAGTGTTCTTACAGCAATTCAAAGATAATCATTGGAAGAACACACTCAAAAGTACCATGATATTTATGCATTCATTGTGATGTTCAATTTAAGTCATCTACAAAAAAAAAAAGGAAATAAGCATGGCATCTCAAGGCATCCTCTAAGTGGATCCAACTAGCCTTGGGAAAAAGATAGGTTCATTTAACCTAGAACTTATTCAATTTCTAATAAATCCTTGGCAAATTGGTGAGGGAGAGAAAAAATCCTCCTTTAAAAATCATATTTGGTCATAATTAAAGTGGAATTCCTTATTCAAAATCACAATTTCCTTTTCAATCCATGATGAAAAGGATTTATATTTGAATTCCACCAAACCTATCTTATGGCATTCCAAACCTATATTTTTTCAAAAAAAAATAGCAATTAGATTTGCTAAAATACGATTGATATTTTAAAAATATAAATTTTTAGGATTTTTAAAAATAATTTCTAGAATATTCCTAATTTTTCCAAAGAATCCCATCATTCACGAAATTTCCAATTCCGCCCGACAATTCTCAAATCCAATGAAAATTTAAAATTTTTATCGATTTTCTAATTTTCTAGGCTAAAAATATATTTTTAAAAGAATTTGAATGGTTACAGGCGCCCGAATGGACACACCACATGCCAAACACCAACCCCACATTTTCCAAAAATTTAAAATAACCTTTGTCTAATTTTTCAATAATTTTTATGAATTTTAAAAAAAAATTAATTTACCTCGAACGCATTAGAATACGAACGGTCAAAAAAATTTGGAATCCCAATGGTTTTCTCGGAATACGGAAAGCCAACAGTTTTGGGAAAATGAAAAGACAAAAAAAATCGAAATGTGAAAGGTCAAAAGTTTCCAGAATCCGAAAGGTCAAAAGATTTTCCGGAATTCGGAAAGCCAAAAGGTTTCGGGAAAGCCAAAGGTTTAACCATAAAAATGCTCAAAAAAATTCTAAAAATTAGAAAAAAATTCTTAAAAATTATAGAAAATCAGGGAATTCATTCGACCAAAAATATCCACAGTAAAATATGTGGTATTTTGGTAAAAAATTTCATTAATACTTATTTTAAACGATAAAAATAGAAAAAAATACTTATTTTAAACGATAAAAATAGAAAAAAATAGCATTAAACTCACGAAACGTTTCCGCAACGTCGATTCGTCCATTGAATAGAAAAAACACGCATTCCAACCACCATATCAAGGATCCACATGCAAAGCATCCACATAAATCAAGAAAATAATATTTTTATTTAGTAAATATTAAAATTTACTTTAAAAAATACCCGAAAAATACAATAAGAAAGAAAAAATAACAACAATTAACTAGAGATTACTCTAATACCACTATTAAAACCCTAGGATCTCTCTAAATAATTGTTATGCATAAATATGCATAAATCACGCATAAACTCATCCACCGGACCACCTCCGAGCCCAAGGGATGCACACATGAATTATAATAATGAAGTGCATCATACCTTTACCTTGATGTCCCATACCATCAAGAGGTATAACTCCAATCCAGCAGCATGTAGCTATAGTGTGAAATGGTAGGTGAGTAGATATAATCCTTTATATAAGAGAACATCATATCATAACCTAGCCTCAAGATAACATAGCCTTAGCCTCCCTTGAGTGTGCCCCATGCCCCTATTATATAGGAGGGCTCTCAAGTGACTCTTGACTCTCCATTTCCCATGTGTGATCCTTGGATGCCTGACCCTAACCTTAACCCATAAGGTTAGTCCTAACCCATGCTTCACTAGAGCTTGTTCCCATGCTCCCATGCTCACAAGCCTAATGTGGGTTAGCCTCCTAGTATATGCACACATAATGTACATATAACAGAAACTATGGGAAAAATTTAATGACGCTCAAGTGAAATGATGTTCTATGATGGGGCTAAAGCAAAATGGCTTGCACAATTTGATGCTTGTATCAAATCCTGAGACCTTTGATCGATGTTGCAAAGAGACTATTTGGTTGGATGACAACATGGTAGATGATGACCTAGAAGTGGGGAGACCCTCAACCAAACAAATTGATTTTGAAGCTTACCACTCAACAATTTCACACCACTTTAATGGAGAGAGAAATTTGGGATCAACAAAATGTGAAACCCCTCTTCCACATGGGGCATAAAGCTGTTTCTTTTATATTGCAATCTTTGTTAACACGGCCATGAAACCACACTTTTTCTTAAGGTTTGTGCAACCAAACCAAATTAATCACAAACACAACTTGTATAACCACCTTGGTGAAACAGTGCCACACATTTAAAACTCAGCAAAATATGGCACAAATGAATCAATGCGAGACACAAAACCGTCCAACCTTACAAATCCAAGAACTCACATTAGAAAATTTGGTGTGTCCTTAGCCCAAAATGAGATAAAATAAGGGGTAGAAATTGTAAAGGATGTGACAAGATCACCACTCTAGCGTTTTTACTGTCATGGACCTAGTACATTGCCCTATCTAGAACACCTCGTCTCCAACTGTTGACACTTTGAAACCCCTATGTGAGTAATGTGCATTAAATCACTTGTCCAAAGACCGTTCAAAACTTCAAACAACAAAACTAGACACAATAGAATCAACACCATTAAAAATTGCATTACACCACTTGTTCAAAGATTGTCTGAAACTTAAAATGACAAAACCAGACATAACTTAAGCAACACCACTAAACATTGTTATTATGCATAATGGACTGTTAGATATCTGTAATGCCGCAAAACGGGCGTTACCACAAGAGGGGACGGCCTCTGGCTCACCACCCAGCCATAGAGGAAGAATGAGGATTGCCCCTCATCCCCCAGGCTATATAGTGTGTGGCCTGCCGTCCACACTAGCCTAGCCGCCCATGACTCCGCATGGGCGTCCTCTCCCACTGAACCCCGGACATGGCCATCCGGTCTGCCGCCGTCGGTCACCATAGGCATTACAGCCTACGTGACATTACCCCCCCTTAAGAAGAGTTTTCGTCCTCGAAAACAAACTGGGAAAACCTTTTGGAAATTGCACTACGGCGTTCCCAGGTTGCCACTTCCTCATCCCTATCTGTCCATTTAACAAGTACCTCCTGGTAAACTTTATGTCGGGTTTGTCTGTCACGATACTCTAGAATCTTTTCAGGTTTATGTGGTATCTTTGGTGGCTCTATCAAGTCCACCAAAATCCTGGAGAAACTGCGTTCTCTAACCCGTGAACTGATTTCTTCAGTTTACTGACATGGAAGACAGAATGGACTTGAGAACTCTCCGGTAACTCAAGTTTATATGCTACGTCCCCAATCTTCTTAAGGATTTTGAAAGGACCGCAATATCTAGGAGAAAGTTTATCACACTTTCGTCACCTTCTGCAAAGGTCACCTTTCTACGTCCTTTATCCGCATAAGTTTAGCGCGATCCTGAGCACTACGAATGCTCTCACGTGCGGCTCTTAGCATATCATTCATATCTTCAAGGAAATCCTTGACAGATTGAATCTTCTCCTTTTCTAGGCCTACAGCCATCGGAGATCTTGACTGGAATCCATACATTAACATGAATGGTGTAAATCCAGTTTCGCTGAGTGTTTGGAGCTGTTATAGGCAAACTCCAATAAGGGCAAGTACTCTTCCCAATTAGATTGCTTCTTACTAACATAAGAACGCAACATATCCTCTAGAATTTGGTTAACTCTTTCAGTTTGACCATCAGACTCCGGATGATCTGTCGTATTCATACTCAGAGTAGTATCCAGCTTTTTGAAGACTTCCCTCCAAAAATGAGTGTTGAACTTTCTATCTCTATCTGACACTATATCTGCGGGCAGGCCATATAGCTTATAGAGATGTTCAATAAAGAGTTTTGCCAAATTTGGCGTTTTTACAGTTTTCTCGTGGTAATAAACTTTGCCATTTTAGTTAACCTGTCCACTACCACCCACACCGAGTCATTCCCTCGACTCGTGTTGGGTAAACCGGTAATGAAATCCATGGAAATGCTTTCCCATTTCCCTTGAGGAATCTCCAGCCGATGGAGTAGTCCTCCAACCTTAAGACGTTCATGTTTATTGACCTGGCACTTACTGCATTTCAGCACATAAGTCTGGACGTTCTTAAACAAACTAGGCCAATAAAACTATCTTTTTACTAGTGTATAGGTCTTCTGAATCCCAGGATGACCCGCACTTGGACTATCATGACTTTCTTTAAGAATTTGGGCCCGAAAGTCACCAATAGTTGGTACACATCCTCTACCCTTGTAAAGTAAGTACCCGTCGTCAATGGAGTAATTAGCATATTTCTCCCACGTGTCCGGTCGAGCTCGACCGTCGCTACGGGCAATCCGACGTGCCATTAACTGGGGAAGTCATTGGTAAGTAAATGTCTAGTAGTACTCACGCAAGCCGTGATTTGGTGTTTCAACCAAAACCCCAAGTCAAATTTCATGCCTTGATTTTGCATCATGTCATTAGCACAGAAGCTAATGTACTGGAGAGCACTCTAGTAGCGCAAGTTCTTAGACTATGCTACTAGATATTTGTAGACTACGCTACCATGTTGCATCACCAACTTGTTAAAACTTCTCCTTGGAAAGCTCTACGGCCATAGGAGAAATAAACTAGAGCCAATCTAATCATGCATCACAAGGATTAGTTCCAAAGCTGAGAGATACTTTCTCTCTTAGAGTAACATCTTTGCACAAGCATATGCTCTAGAATCTTGTTGAGTCTCTAACTACCATCAATCTATGGATGGTTAAACTCCACTCTAAATCAGAGTAAATGTAACTTTTTGAAGATTTCCCTTCAAATATAACAATCAAACTTTCTATCTCTTATGCCATACTATATATGCGAGCAGATCATATAGTATGTGGAGATGTTTGATAAAGATTCTTGCACCACTACGGGTGTCTGGAGTTACATCCAATCACTTACAACTCTTTGTTGCTATTACCAGACACATCCCTTCAAGCATTGTCTGGACTCACACAACTATTCCAGTTTATGTGATATTTGAGGATATCCCTCAAGAAAGGTTTTTGTCCTCAAAAACTCTACTTTCAAGCGACTACGCGCTAGTGTCATAGGTCCAAGAACAAATCTAGACCGTGTTTAATATCATATGTTATATTCTTGAGTCCTTCCAAGAAACTTTTAAACATCTTACAACGAAGATGTGGTATAGTGTCTATGCACATATGGTGGTACTATTGATAAACTGCTTTGCAAGAGATCAGTGGTTTTACACTTGTAACAAAGTGCTTCATTGTTGCATATTATTACCCTTCATAAGCGGTTACACACTTATGAATCATTTGGGTAGGTTGTACCATCTATCAAGAAAAATTCCAAATTACAAATAACCACATTATCAATCCTCAGATAATGACTGAGCTTTCTACGAAGCCATAGATTGCTAGACCAATGCCTCATTAACATCATAAATTCAATATAAATGCAAACATCACAGTACTTCGTGATGATGAACTTAGGAATATCATCCTATCCCTGTTTGGTGTTGGTATGAAGTATAACTATAAGAACATTATTTGTTGCCTCCTCATTATAGCGGCAAAGCTACCTACCCATCACAGGTGGCAATCTCTACCAAGCTATAACCAATGACAAGCAAATAAACGAGTACTCTTGTAAGAACTTCATAACCATATCTCGCACCAAACTCATAATCACTACGGATTAAATGCCAAGGCTTGCAAAATTGAATGTTATCTGATAGGTAGAGGGGATCATCAAACTACGGATGACCTCGACAACTCACTAGGACTAGTGATGTGTAACTTTTAAGTTACTCCATTCTCCTTGCTTATTCCATACCATCGAACAAATCGGTCCCTCGATTTGAGCAACGTCAACATATTTATGAGTACCTCGATACTCATGGATTGTGGTTCGGTAATTTAAAATGTTGATTTAGAGTATCTTTCACTCGAGGATCTTAATTTTATTAGCAGCTATGTATTAGTAGTGAGTAACTATGTACCCACTATCATCACACTAGTAGCTCCATACTAGTCTGTGAGTAACTCCGTACCCAATGGCGTACCTCCCCCGGGTGGGAGTACCATATACAACCATCTATAACAAGATGCTTAAGTCACTTGCCTGCTAAGAAGTGACTACACAAATTGACATTTTAGTCTGTGAGTAACTCCGTACCCAATGGCGTACCTCCCTCGAGTGGGAGTACCATATACAGCCATCTATAACAAGATGCTTAAGTCACTTGCTGCTAAGAAGTGACCACACAAATTGACCCCTCCATTGCACATTGCAGTACAATTTCTGGTATTACAACATGAATTTTTGGACATCCTTATCATAGAGGTCAACTTAAAAACTAGTGCATAGGTCTTGTGGAGTCTCGGCTGACCTAACCACACCACTGGTGACTTCCTACAAAAAATGTGGCGCCGAAGTCACCACCTATGTACTTTAACTCCGAAAAGTACATGGTCTTCATCTACATCTATGGAAAGTTGTAAAACATTCCCGCGATGGATTTTTATCACCCTAAAATTATTGTGCACTATTTTAGTGTGAAGAGCTTTGTTCCTGGGTACCATGGTTCACCCCAAGCTCATATGTTGCTAAATTCTCCGATTTAACAAAAGATATGTCTGCCTCCGAACACTCCAGTTCAGCCCCAGACTTTGAGTTTACTTCTTAACACTCCGGTTAAGTCAAAACTCACCAAATACAGTAGGATTTACCGCTAAGCTCTCCGGCTTAGCCTCCTATCCTAACTCAGCCCGATTTTATGTACACTACATATGTCGGATCCGATACTAACAACAACTAGGCTCATCTGGAGTGCGATACTACTCACTATTGCCATGTAAAACCTTATTAAATCCTAGAAATGCTCCACTCATTCCCTAGGGGTCATACGACTTATAGGTTTACACGCACATGAACTTTGTAAGCAAAATAGCCTGTCATGCAATATTACAATTGCTTATGTAGGAAAGTAATATATTTCCCAAATTCACATGGTAGCAACTAAAATGTGCTCACAATCGCATACTTATGTTGAACATAGGCAAGACTACACTTGCAAAATGCTATAGGGTGTCCCCCATGCATGAAATTGTCCAACCAAACTAGTCTTACTGCTAACCTCTAGATTTAGATCACTCTAGAACTGAATCACTCTGTTAGCACTAGCACACCATCATGGTCTTCCTACCTAGAGCTTCTCCGAACTCTGTAACTGGGTTTTATCCCAACTTATGGCTATATTTGGTAATTTTCAAAGTTCAAATTTTATCTTGCACACTTTATCACTACAGACAAGTGTACATACAGACCTGCCAAAGAGTCAAGTTACATGCACAAGCCTTGGCGTCCCATTCCACCAAGACTACAATCGATTCCGTGAGAATTTGATGTCCCATACCATTAAATTACCACCAAACCAATTGATGTGACATATAAAAAGGCTGTTTCCCCCCTCGAAAGATCACCACAAACTCTCGAGCAGTGGGATGTCGACGCATGGCAATAAAAAGAAGAGAAAACCATGCTAGTAAGTTTAAGAATAGTTCTCTTCGATCAACTTCTATAAGGGCATTGAGCATTACATCTCAAGACTATACCCCTTCAGATTTACCTTTGATTTCTACAAATCAATCCTAAATCTGCTAGGCATATGCTAATCCCTCAGATTAGTACTCCTAGATAAACCATTCAATTGAGTACTGCTAGCAGCACTGCTAGCCCCTTTATCCCAAGTAATACACACCTTAGGGATTACTTTTACCAGGCAATCACGTGACTAAATCAAACTAGTCACTAATCTCTAGGCCCAAGTAGTGACACTATTTTGTTACCACCAACAAGGGCTAGCTTGCCTGTACGGGCCAAGGTTCTCTTATTGTTACAAACAGTAAGCAACTTGTTTGGACACAAGGCATAACCATATCAAGACTACGCTTGTACATGGTTCTCATTTGCCAAAGTTTATCACAATCTTCTAGCAACTGTTAAAAGATTGTGAAGGGTGATGAGCACTACGGCTCAATTAGGCTTACCTTGATTTCTCGGGATAAGCACTTCGTCTAATTTGGGCACAATTGACGCCATTGCCGGTCCTCTTAGCCCAAGTAAAACACACCGCAGTTTTAGATTTACACTATAGCCAAACTATGTGACTTTGATGGTCAATACTAAGTCTATGCTCAGCTTAAATTTAGTCTTGAACCAAATGTGTGATCACCACATGTGCTACTTTCGAGGCATTACGACAATAGACGTGTTCACTAGGCATAACGGCCATAGAACGGCTCTCTCTCAAAGGACTCGGCACTATGACCGTGGGCTACTTTCGAGGCGTTACGGCCATAGACGTGTTCACTAGGCACAACGGCCATAGAACGGCTCTCTCTCAAAGGACTCGGCACTACGGCCATGGGATTTGTCTCTCTCTTAGCACGCGGCGCTACGGTCGTGTGCGTGGGTCTCTTTCATGGAAAACGGGCACATTTCCACATGGCGCGACGGTTGTTGGGTTTGTTTCGTGGGGTGCACCGTTGTTTTGCGTTTTTTTTAAAATAAAAAAAATAACGAGCCGGGCCGGCCCTTGTCGCTTGGGCGTGGCCGCCCGCCCGTGGTGGGGAGTGTCTGCCTGGCTGGCTGGCTGCCGTTTGGCTGGCTGCCCGTCGGGGCTGGCCGCCGCTTGGGCTGGCTGCGCCCGGTTGGCCTGGCCGCCCGGGCTAGCCTTCCTTCGCACAGCGCAGCCGTTAGAGCCATATTGCCTGGGCTCTATGCCCCCCCTTTCAAAAGAGGGTCAGCTTTCGCCCCCACCCACTCGACGTGGTCTTCACCAGCAGTCGTGGGGCTGGTGTCGCCCCCCCCACGCAGGTCAATATTAGCAACGGGCACATTTGCTTTTCTTCGCACATTTGTGCTCTTCGTCCCAGTTCTCAGACGACGACCACTAGACGCAGTGGGGCTGCTCTTCGCCCCCCCCCCCCACACACAGTATAGAGGCGACCTGTCTATGAAGCGAATTTCAACGCAGAAAATTTCAACGCAGAAAAGAAAAAAATGAAAATTGCTTACCTCCCCAATTTGCTTGCTGTGTGTGACGGGGAGAGAGAGAGAGAGAGAGAGAGAGTGAGAGTTCTTCCCTTCCATTCTTCTTGGCCGCCTCCCTCCACACCCTCCATTCGAGATAAGGATGAGGAGATGAATGGTTGAAAACCATTGAGTGGCTCCGGTCCTCCGGTCACGCGCGGACCCTGACGACCCCATCGAACCACGTTCTGATACCAGTGTTAGATATCTGTAACGCCGCAATGGGCATTACTACAAGAGGGGACGGCCTCTGGCTCACCACCCAGCCATAGAGGAAGAATGAGGATTGCCCCTCATTCCCCAGGCTATATAGTGTGTGGCCTGCCGTCCACACTAGCCTCGCCGCCCATAACTCCTCATGGGCGTCCTCTCCCACTGAACCCCGGACATGGCCATCCGGTCTGCCGTCGGTCACCACAGGCATTACAGCCTACGTGACATTCACTATACCATTAAAGGTGCAAACCAAAACAAAATTTGCCAATCTTCAAAATGGGTTAAAGAAAATGTTGTACAACATTAGACTCAAAGTTGAAGAATCAATCCCAAAAATCAAAATAGAAACTAAAAGGAGACAAACAAAAACTCAACCACAGGAAAGGAATCTAGAACCTCAAAAACCAAACAAAATCAAGGGAAAACAGAAGGTGGAGAAAAAAACCCTGAACACACACCTACCATGGCATAACCTTAGACGCAACAAAAGATGATGCAAAAAAAACTATTTTATAAATTTTTGTCACAAAAAAAAAGCTCTAAAGGAGGCCGCACCGATGCGGCCTCCTAAATACATGTTAATGCAGCTAAGAATCCAACTCTTTCGTCGGCCCATCTCGACGGACTTTGGAAACTTTGCTCCGAATGTGGGGAAACAGTATCTCCGGCATCATACACTCGTTGCGTAGCTAGGCAATCTCTCCAGTTTGCAAAGCCTTGAGCTCTTGACATGTTATTCAATTCCTGCTTTAACTGCATCTATCTAGCCTTATTACTTGAGCTATACATCTTAACCAAGGTATCCCATGCATTTCCCTACATCCTATATATGGCTAATCATAGAATTAAACACACTAATAGAGAGCCAATATATAACCTTGTTGGCCCTCTCATGCCATGCCTTAAAGGCATGTACCTCTTGTGGAGTGGGATATTCTTCTGGAAGCTTTGGCTCCTTCTCGTCACTATAATAATCTCCCAGTATCCTTTTCCCATGAGGATATTTGTCATCTTAAACTTCCAAGCTCAAAAGTTATCCAGCTTCTTAGTCATAATCTAGGATAAAACACTGCTATACATTAATAACTTCAGTAACTTTCACTTGCACACCAAATATACTATCAAACAAAACTTGCACTAATTTTTTTCTCATACAAAAATATTATAATCTCCAATAAGATACACACAAAAATGCTAGTGGTACTATAAACTTGTTATGTAACCACACCTTATGTGGACCAACCACAAACATATAGCATTTTTTGTACATGTGAAGTTCTTAAAATCCTTATAGGCACTTTAAATCAACCACTATGCACAACACTTTATACAAAACATGTATAAAAACACTAAGAGCTAAAAACTGTCAGTGTGGACTTTTACAAAGTGTCCATGTAAATGTTACAAGGCTTAAAACAGGGTTTGGAATGACTATGGATGGAAAAAATAATGATAATAAGCCCCTATGAGCTAAAAAAATAATAAAGACTGTGCTTTTGCTTCACCAAAGAGGGATCCCCAAGATATAATAGTAGTGTCGATATGATAGTACCGCCTCCACTTGTTTGTTGTGCCTACTATTGTCTGTCCTCTAGTAGCTACGTGTGGAGATTTGCTTCTGAATCAAAGAAAAAGAGATGGAGTTAACCTTACCCATGTGATGCTTCCTTTACTTACCTATTGAGCTCGTTACACAAACCGGTGCTCTGATACCATGAGAAGAACGTGGGGGGAGGATGAGCTTGAGGTCCTTGCAAAGAAAACTTCTTTACACACACATAAGATTAGATAAGCATACAAGAGAGAGAGAGAGACATGGATGGCTAAATTTTCTTCTCCCTTCTTACTTCTCTACAACTGTAACATAAAGATAAGAGTATATATGTAAGGGAAAGTACACTTTCAAAATATTTATGTAAACTCGAGAATTTTGTGCTGGATTATCCCCTATGAAGAAACATGAGAAGTCGAAGAGCCATATGTACGCTAGAGTTACACCTTGTCATAGTCATCTCCCCTGATTGATAGTTTTGGAGGGTAGTAGATTGGGAGCTGGATGTCTTAGATGTAGGGTTGATGTTGAGCTAGCTAGCACTATGCCAAGAGTAGCAGACATGGAGGATGCCTCAAAAGATGGTTTGAAGCACTGTCCCCCGATTTTTGATGATACCACCCTGGACATGCTGGCTGCTGCAAAACTCAACAAAAAACAAGGTATGCTAATTCTTTAACCTCTGAGATTGTTAGCTAGTTTGTTAGTTAACATGTATGGCACCATCTTAATTTCTTTTTGCATGTTGCAGTAGCTGAAAAACCTACACACCGCCAGGAGGCAACCTGCCCAAAAAGAAAAAGAGTGAGGCACCCACTGACCATGAGTTTCAATGACTTCTATGTAGTATAAGACGCCGGGGGGGGGGGGGGGTGAAACGATATGTATGCAAGGTTGCAGAGGCTTTCCTCAGGCGAGCGTGCTTGTGCATCGGTATGGATTTGGAGTTGTCGGTTAGGGCACATTGTTGAGTAGTACATTAAAAAATATGTTCCAACAATAAAGAAGTATATTGCAAGCTGGTGTGGGTGGGAGCTCTATTGGGTGGCCACCTTCAAAAACCTTGGCAGGTTTCCAATCTTTTTTAAAGCACCTAAGTAGCTTTTTTAAAGCACCTAAGTAGCTTTTGGGATAGAATTCCAACTTCCAATGCATCTAGCATGCTACTGCTGTTGATGAAACTCTGTACAGATGCTCAATGAACATCCTAGGCATGTACGTGATAGTCCCAAGAATCAAAGACATGAATATCGAGCAAAAAATTGTTGCCATATATATATATAGGCAGTGATGTGTGTGAACACACTTAGGACCGCCAAGGCACTTTTTCCCTCTTTAGGAGGTTTTTTCCCCCGGCTTGTATATACGCCCATCCTACTAGGGCTAACTTATCTTCTGTACATTGACACAATCTAATACACTTTGTGTTGTGTGCATTCTTGCTTCTTCTTCTCCAAGCTTTGTGTGCTTTCCTGCAACCCAAATTCCAACAATTGGTATCAGAGCAGGCATCGGCTCCCAGGGCTACGCCGCCAGTACCCTCCGACTCACTTTCTCTTATTGAGGTGAGTTTTCACGAGCGCTTGCAGGTCCCTACACTTTGCAAATAAACCGGTGGGCTTTGCGTTCTCAGAATTTGCATCTGAGGTCGTTTCGGGCTTCGTTTTTGCATTTCAAGTTCTGCACAGGTGTTTTTGTCATTTTCTGCAGAAATTTCGAAAGTGCAATTTTCTGCAAAACAGTCATACGTGTTCTATTGTGGACCGTGCTACATAGCACAAGTTGTCTTCCGTTCAGTCTTTGCTTCATTACAGGTAGCTTTTGCATCAGTTTCAGTCAGTGGCCATAGCTGATAACAGCAATGATGTATTTCGCATGTTGTCTGATGAAGACAAACTGGATGGAGACAGCAACTACCCACTTTGGGCATACATGATGCAGCATGTTTTGGTTGCAAAAGGAGTGTGGAACATTGTGCAGGGTACGGATGTACGTCCAGGTTCTGTGGATGTAGGATCTGTTGAGGATGTTGCAGGTTCTAGCAGCTCTACTGTTGCTGCTGTTTTACCCACTGCTGAACAAGCTCGTTGGGATGGTAAAGATGCGCACGCTCATGCCTTGATTGCACTTTCTATCAAACATAACATCACCCCACATATTCGTTCAGCTAAAACAGCAAAACAGGCTTGGGATATTCTAGCTGGTTTGTATGCAGGTCGTATAACGAGGCAAAAATCGCTTACCTGCGTAAAGAGCCAGAATTGAAGATTATGCAAGAAGATGATGACATGAATGTTTTTCTTGCTGAGATTAAAGATCTCAAAGAACAGTTGATTTTTGCAGGTGAGATTATTCTTGATCATTCTCTTGTGCAGACTGTTCTTGATGCTTTACCTGAGACATATCAGACTTTTGCTTCCACGTGGAGACTTCTTAATGAGGACAGACCTGATGCTGTCAAGTATGATACTTTAGTCAACAAGCTCTTGCAAGAAGCGCAGTCCAGGCAAAACAGGGCCAGGCAGCGTGCAGTTGATCAAGCATTTATTGCTGCCCAGCAGCAGGCAGAGAAGAAGTGGTAAGGCAGCCCCTTCCACTGTTTCTTCTCCTATTAGTAGGTCTGCAACTTCTTCTCCTTCCATAGGTAGCAACAATAAGTCTGAGAAGGCTCTTGATAAAGGCAAGAAAAAGACCAGGTGCAACTATTATAAAGCAAATGATCATGTCATTAATAATTGCCCTAAGCTAAAGGCTAAAGAGGCAAAGAAGAAAGAGTCAAATGCAGCCACAATAGCGGATGCTTCTACAAATGCAGATTCTGCAAATATTGTGCAAGATACAGAATGGGCGTTTAGCGTGTATTGCCAGTATGACCCATCTGTACATGATGCATGTTTGGCAGTTTCTGTTGACTCTCATGTATGGTATTTTGACAGTGGTGCTACAAAGCACATTACCTCACATCGTGATATGTTCACTTCTCTTGAGGCTGTCCCTAATGGGAATACTGTCACATGTGCCAATAATGCTTCTTACCCAGTGAAGGGCGTTGGTAAAATTATGCTTACTGTTGCAAATGGTAGCGCTTTCACACTTTCAGATGCTTTGTATGTGCCAGGGATAAAGAAGAATCTATTGTTTGTCTCTGCGCTTGTTAGACTTGGATTTGTAGTCAAATTTGTGGATGACAGATGTACTGTTCATGATTTGACTTCTGGTGATACGATTATTGTATCTGGCACCTTGTTTCGTGGGCTGTATAGGCTCAATTCTTATGACAAGTGTGTGGAAGATTCAGCAAATGCAGTTTCTGATGAAAAGGCAATTTCAGATGCAAAACTATGGCATGCTCGTTTTGGTCATCTGAACTTTGCTAGTTTGCTGCGTTTGCAGAAATTTGATATGGTTGCTTCATTGTCCCCTCTTAAGGAACCATTGAAACATGTTTGTGAAGGCTGTATTTTGGGCAAAATGCAGCGTTCTGCGTTTCCAAAGGATGGTTCTATGCGGGCCACTCGCAAATTGCAACTTGTACATAGTGATGTATGTGGGCCTATGCAAACTCCGTCATTTGGTAAACACTTGTACTTCGTGACTTTCATTGATGATTACTCAAGGCATGCATGGGTATATCCACTGAAGGCAAAGTCCGAAGTGTTTTTGTGCTTCAAACAGTTTATGCTTATGGTTGAAAATGTATCCAATTGTACTGTGGGCACCCTCCGTTCTGATCGAGGGGGAGAGTACATGTCTAAAGAGTTTGATGCATTTCTGGCTAGTCGTGGGATAAAACACCAATGTACAGTGCTGTATACCCCTCAGCAAAATGGTGTTGCTGAGAGGAAGAATAGGTCACTTATGGAGATGGCACGATATATGGTCAAGAGCCAAGCTTTGCCACATGCGTTTTGGCTTGAGGCTGTCATGTGTGCTGCAACAGGGGACCGCTGGGGCACTTTTTCCCTCTTTAGGAGGTTTTTTCCCCCGGCTTGTATATATGCCCATCCTATTAGGGCTAACTTATCTTTTGTACATTGACACAATCTAATACACTTTGTGTTGTGTGCATTCTTGCTTCTTCTTCTCCAAGCTTTGTGTGCTTTCCTGCAACCCTAATTCCAACAAAAATTTCTTTCTTATTGTGTGAGCTTGGCATGTGGATTTTCAAGTGGGTGTCAACTGCCTTGCATTTGTAGCTATGGATCCCTTTGGGACCAAGGAGAGTAACGAAAACAAGGATTGGGAGCAGTACATCAACAATCGGTTGATGAAGGGAGGGAATATAGAGTCACACAAAGAGTGGGTGGACAACAAGAAGCCATACAAGTTTGCCCATTGAAATTAGCCCTCTCCTTTTTTATTTAATCTTTTTTTATTTGCCATCAAAAAATTGTTGATAGTGATATATACAGCCATGGTTATAAAAACATCATTCAAAAATATCAATTTTTGTAATAACATTTTTGTAATTATGTATACACAAACATCCTGGGAGCCGGTGAAACTGTACTTATTGGATACAAGGAAATATGATTGGATTTTGTTACACTTGTCGAGTACTTTTATGTTTATTTGTTTCCATTAAAGGAGTTGGAATACTATAGTTCCAACTTGTAAGTGCTTGTAAGGTAGTTTAAAGCTGAAGAAAGTACTTGTTAGGCAAGAAAAAGTACTTTCTAGGCAACAAAAAGTACTTGTTAGGCAAGAAAAAGTACTTGCTAGGCAACAAAAAGTAATTCTTGCATTAGAAAAAGCACTTGTCATAGAGGAAAAGGTACTTGTTCTACAAGAAAAAGAATTTGTTATACAAAAAAGTAATTCTTGCATAAGAAAAAGTACTCATTATCTAAAAAAGTACTTCTTGCATTAGAAAAAGCACTTGTTAAAGAGGAAAAAGTACTTGTCCCACAAGAAAAAGAATTTGTTATGCAAAAAAAATAGTTCTTACATAAGAAAAAGTACTTGTTATAGAGGAAAAAGTTATTGTTTCACAAGAAAAAGAATGCCAAAGTAGTTCTTGCATAAGAAAAAGTACTTGTTAACCAAAAAAGGACTTTTGACATAAGAAAAGTTTTTTGTTATAGAGGAAAAAGTACTTGTTCCACAAGAAAAGAATCTTTTATTCAAAAAAGTACTTCACATAATACTTATTATGAAAAAAGTACTTTTTACATAAGAAAAAGTACTTGTTATGAGAAATAACCTCCTAGTAGGTAGAAAAGTACTTGTTTTAAGGAAAAAAGTACTTTTTATGCAAGAAAAAACTTGTTAAATCTTATTATGCAAAAAAAGTATTTGTTAGGCATAAAAAGTACTTTAGGTAAGAAGGCAGTACTTGTTAGGCAAGAATTCACAGTACTTGCTAGGCAAGAATTCACAACCAAGTACTTGCTAGGCAAAAATTTACGTGTTGAGATCATACATAGGGAATGCTATTGTAAATGTTATATGTTTTAGGGCATACAATATAACAATTATCCTCATCCTCAATGGGTGTCATATGAAACGTAATGGCCCTAACCAAGTGTATGTACATAACAGTGGCAGCATGTTATCATGGAGCTTGTACACATCATCGAACACTTTGTCATACCAATACCCCTAAACCACATAAGTCCCTCCAAGAATAGAATTGCCCCATCCATCCCTCCATGCCCTAGTCATTAACTCCTTAGAGGCAATACGCTTCAGTATGTAAAAATCGACCCCTTCCTTCTTTGTGATACCTGCATATCGCCTACATTCAATGCATCTCTTATTGCATCATGGTCCCAACATACAAGGGGATGTTACCACCCTCTTCATTACTTAAGCAGTCACCTGCTTATTCGTCTAACCCCAGCGGGACAATAATTTGATAGACAAAAGTCACAGAAGCAAGAAAGTAGTCTACACCTCAAAGCACACTTGTCTGTACTAGAGTATCCATTCACGGAATGGAAAAAGTGTATGACACATTTGCAATCCCATGTAACAGATCTCGGTACTTCACCCTCCTTGATCTCCAAAAAGACTTTATGAACTTCTCTTCTCTTAGATGACTTGTTGCTATGACCTCAACTGCCACTAAACCTGGCTCTTAGAAAACTCACCACATCAGCTGCACAATTCAATTTTTAGCCATCTAGTAAGTGTTCTCTTAATCACTGCCCCAGTGCCATTATGCTCTCCTTTCCCATGACCTAAAGCTGAAAAATTCCATGTCATTTCTAGGCCAATGATTCTAAAGTACTGTGCAACGAAATAGAATGGGTGCTCTACCTTGAATTGTGAGGCAGGTCCATCGAAACACACCCAATGCCATTTTAATTTAAGAACTTGATCTTTAAGCCACTCGTCATGTAAGAGGAAGCAATGTTTAATGAACAATGTGTTGTGCTTCTTATCACCAAAGATATAGAAATGTATGCTTTTCTTAACATCACTTGAACCAAAAATATGATATATGCACCAAGATAGTCACCTGATTACAATACCAGTGCATGGATTGAATTTCGTTTTGCTCTTTGAAAGAATAATTCTTGGCACAATCAACTTCGAAACAACCACATCAGCTGGAAATTTTGAAACACAGTCTTTAAACTGTTGAGCTTGCCATCTGTAGATGAAGTTATGCTTGGTGAAACTAGCGAGGTGTTTCTGGAATAAGGATATGAACTCTCTGCTCTTTGAAAGAATAATTCTCGGCAAAATCAACTACCGAAACCACCACATCAGCTGGAAATTTTGAAACACACTTGTGGGACCACAGCTTCCACACAATCCCATCAAACATTCATGCATGAAACTTAGAGTTTGTAGGTTTTGCATATAGGAAAGATTCCCAGATTCGTGTGACGCTATTGTAAAAGTTATAAGGAGCCATGCAAACATCAATTTCTGTCTCTCCTAGAACACAAATAGAACAAGTGCAAGTGCATGACATCCCATGAATGCCAAATTGGGTATGATGCATGCAATTGAATGCATCCTTTAGAGATATCATTTGCACATGTGCAATACATCAACAAGTGTACCAATCCTTCAACTTGCGCACAAAAAAGGGCTTTAAGCCTTCGAAGCATCTTAGTGAAATTTGCACCTCTTGATATCGGTCCTTAAATGTTTTGTAGAACTCCACCTAGTAACAGCACACATAAATTTGCTATGGGGATTGAATATTAAGCAATAGAACTTCGTGTACCACTACAAGTACTGTGGGACTACTGCTACCATTACAAGTACTTTGGAAGTATTGTCATGTGGTTTCAAGTACTTTGTAGGTTCTTTTATGTAGTTGCAAGTACTTTAAACTTGTTGTTAAAGTACTTGTGAAGCAGTTAAAAGTACATGAAAGAACTTTTAATGCATTTAAAAGTACTTCATAGTTTTAAAGGTACTATCAAAGTACTTCCTTAGTACTATCAAATGAGAGTACTTAAAAGAACTTTCATGGTACTTATTAAAACAAATGACGGTACTTAAAAGAACTTTCATGGTACTACTTAAAACAAATACTTAAAACAAATGACGGTACTTAAAAGAACTTGCGAGTACTTGGATGAACTTTAAAAGTACCACTTGAGTACTTTTGAGGTACTTTAGGCCCTAGTGTTGCAGTACTTGCATACTTCAAAGTACTTTAAAATACTATGTGATTCGTTTGAGAGCACTTGGAACACCTGAGAGTACTTGAATGTACTTTCAGTGCACTGTCAAACTACTTTTAAATTAAAATACTATGTATTAGTTTGAGAGCACTTGGAACATCCGAGAGAACTTGAAAGCACTTTCAAGTGATTTCTTAGATATTCTAAGAATTTTGAGGCTCTAGTAAAGTAGTACTAATACTTTAAAGTAGCAAGCAAATGTACTGGATCCTTCACAGCACTATCCTCTTTCGGCATACATCTTTTTTTGTTAGGGGAGACACATGTCTCTGATGTCTAGAAGGCAAGAGTTTGCTACACTAAGGTTTCTTCTGTGGACACCCAGAAACTCAGTTTCTTTTCGAAAACTTATGGTTCTATAGCACCATTGAGAAGCATCATTACAGTTGCTCTCTTAAAATATAACTCATCTGGGGAACCTTTAACTACGTCAACATGTTGCGAATGCTAGACAAGATAGCTCTTTCTACACCAAAAATTCCAGTTGTACATCCCTTAATTTGGAATGGAGTAAGAGCTCTTGGAAAATTTGCATTCTAGTACATAAGTTTATCCCTTTTGTTTGCTCGCACCAAGACTTCGTAACCACACTGTATAATTTTTTCATATCCTTCTCATCGATTGATTTGTTCTCTTGGGGCCTTTTTTGTGCCTTGGTTTTCTCTCGATGCTCCCATTTCCTTTCTAGAATCTAGCATTCTCTCTCTATATAACCTAACTCTCTCTCTCTAGAAATATGCATAGTCACTATCTTATAATCTAAACAAGTTTAGGGCCTTGATAGTTATAGTTAGTAAATATTTGTTCTAGCCCTCTAATTATTGTTTATGCATGCAACTAGGCAATTAACTGTACTCTCTCTCTCTAGAAATTAGGTATAATCCCTATCTTCTCTCTGTAAAAATCTTCCTAAAACTTAGCTATATTGATGATGATAATAATTCTAGCCCCCCTAGTTTTTTCTATGATTCATTTATACTATATCTAGTGTAATCTCATACATAATTAATTTTCTCTCTCTGAAGTTTAATTATTAATATTTTTTTTAATTATTTATAAAAATATGGGGTTTTTATAAATTCAAGAATCAGTCGTATTTCATGAGAGAAAATCAATGCTACACTCATTTGCATAGTAAAAGTTAAATTGGAATGGTAGAATAAGGTTTATATATGCAAAAATTAGCTATGGATGAACTTAGGTCTAAGGTCAATCTCTGTTCTTAAAAGTTAGTTATGGATGAACTAAGGTCTAAATTAATCTCTATTCTTAAAAATTATGCAAAGGAATAAGTTCAAATAATAAAAGAAAAGGTTTGAAAGAACAGATTCATATTCAAAATTTTAAACAAATAGGCTGAAGCAAATGCCAAATTTTAAATCTAGACTTGAAGTGCCTTTGATAAATTGACTTGGGGGATGTATAGGGGGTTGATGTAGAGTACTACAAGAAAGCCAACTCCCCTCCTCAAAAGCCCATGCCTATGAAGGGAATCTAGGGTTGCACTCATTACCATGGAGTACACACGTGTTGTGCTCATCATAGAGAGCATCCACCTAAACATGGGAAGACTACCATGAATCAACCATAAAAGCATGGGCTCCAAGAAGGACACAATAGCCATAAAATGGTGAAAGGTATCAAAAGGTACCATAGTCCTAGGGTTGGTGCCTTTTATAGTCCCAAGGCCCACATGCCCTAACACCACATGTGTAAATGCCCCTAAGCCCCATGTGCCTAGGTCCATCTCCCAAGTGCATGTGCTTCCTAAAATCCTCTTTGTTACATTTAGCTTTCAAAGTGACAAATTAAGAGCTCATAATAGCCTTTGGTCATAATAATCCACTTCTCCTTCAATTTTGGCAAATTTTTATACAACCACTCGTTTGACATGATTTTATCCTTTTCTCATATAATTAGCTTGTGCACAACTCCACATATTTTATCCTTTTCTCATATAATTAGCTTGTGCACAACTCCACATATTTTTATATCTTTTCATATAAACCACTCCTTTTTTTAATTTGAAGACCATATTTAACCTTCCAACCCTTAGTCCAAACCTATTAAACCATTTAACCTTACAAATTTAATGTGTAACCCTTAGATGTACTTACACACACATGTGCTATTATTTTGCACCCCTAAAACATAAAAGCCTATCTTGAGAAGATAGGGGTAAGATATATTGTTGTTTCAATTGTAGTAAAAATAAAGCTAGAAAAATTGGCAAAAGGAGTAGTTTTTGGTGTATATTTTGGGCAATCCAAAATGTTGGACACAATTGGTCTATAATTTAAAATAATTAAAATGTATGAAGAAATATGCTTATGAGGATTGATTGGGTGCACAATAGTATTGGCTAGTGTGGCACATCCATTACTTTTAAAATTTCCTTGAACTTGTAAGCATGCCAAGCGGCATAAAAATAAATAGCTACTAGCATGTTTTAAGTTGGATCATAGTGATGACTCAAGAAAAGAGATGTAAACACAATCCCCCCCTCCCTCCCCCCCCCAAAAAAAAAAACATCCATAGTTATGCTTACGAGGATTGATTAGGTGCACAATATTGGCTAATGCTAAACATTCCATTACTTCTTTTATATGCTTTTGAACTTGTAAGCTTACTTGTGACGTAAAACTATATAAACTAGTTCTTTGATTCATATAATGGTGAAGTACAACTCCTTCACTATGTTCTTTAGCCCTTTTGATGACTCTCATTTGCTAACTTGTTTTTTCAAATGGGCTCCTAATAATAATAACCTAGCCATCATCATCTCTCTCTCTCTCTCTCTCTCTCTCCTCTTTTTCTTTTTTATCCACTTGTTTTGTCTTCTTTATGGAATTATGCAAATTGTATACAATGTAGAATAAAGATTCACAAAATATTATCTTTTCTATTTATGAATATTTACATTTTGGCGATGCATAATATATTTGACAAGCTCCAAACCATCTATAAAATCAATGATGGAGTTTTATAATGGTCCATAGTCAAGATTATTTGGAGCTTATTTCTAATGTGATACTCATGACAACACCTACATTTTCCATGTGCCCTTCATTCGCAAAAAAAGTCAAGGGTATGATGAATGAGGTTGGAGTTTGTGCTCCGCCATCCAACTTACACTATGGGAAAAAATGGATTTTGCAATCGTAAGACTGAGGGAGATATATATAGCATGAATATACTATATTTTAATAAGAAGATTTCCTTGAGCAATATATACATGATTATGGCTTAGCTTTTATGCAACATACTAGAAAGAAACACATAACAACATAAATATAGTCAAGGTCTAACAAATGGTATTGAATGTGAGTAACAAGGTCCTTCTAAAGTTCACCAAGGTAACTTGCTATCCACAAGGTATAGTTTGGGCATCACTAGGATGTGGACCTTATCAATCTACGATTACTTTTGTGTGAAGCTAAATGTTACATATTTTTAAGTCTATGCTCATATTTGAACTCATCTTTTTTTCTTGGGAGAGAATAGGGTTATACTATATTAGACATAGGCAAGTGCTACACAAGCCTGAAGGACTCAATACTATTGAGAAAAACCCAACATCCAATCAAAGGACATTATGAAGGTATTAAAAGTATCCAAATGTTAGATCCATCCCATAAATACTAGAAAGAAACACATAACAACATAAATATAGTCAAGGTCTAACAAATGGTATTGAATGTGAGTAACAAGGTCTTTCTAAAGTTCACCAAGGTAACTTGCTATCCACAAGGTATAGTTTGGGCATCAGTAGGATGTGGACCTTATCAATCTACGATTACTTTTGTGTGAAGCTAAATGTTACATATTTTTAAGTCTATGCTCATATTTGAACTCATCTTTTTTTCTTGGGAGAGAATAGGGTTATACTATATTAGACATAGGCAAGTGCTACACAAGCCTGAAGGACTCAATACTATTGAGAAAAACCCAACATCCAATCAAAGGACATTATGAAGGTATTAAAAGTATCCAAATGTTAGACCCATCCCATAAGGGGCTTCCTTGTTGCAAAAGAGGACAAATCTGGCTCGAGGGACCATGAAACACAACATCCTTAACCTTGGCAACGGACATATGTAAGGAAGCATCAATTGAAGGCGAGGTCTTTGATTGCTTCCCTAGTATATTGGTTGAGGCCTCGGAGATGGGGAAACTCTACAAACAGTGTATAGAAATTCAACATCTTGGATGGTGGGGCCCAAGAAACTTGGGGGTCCTTCTTCACCAATCCTAGCTATCGCAACTTATATCGTACGAGTGGTGAGGGGCCCATAAGTTAAGATACCTCTACGAAACTCCCCTATGAGTTGAGACAAGCGTAATTTGGTTCTAACTATCACCATCCAAATAATATCACAAGGATTATATAATTAAGCAAACCTCTAAGAGTCAAGGGTATTTGACTTAAAAAATGATAGATTCAAGGTCATCGAGGATTGAAAGATCAAAGCCAGTAATAATATCTCATGGGAAGCCATTATTGATTTGGTATAGGCTAGAGTGGCCATCTTTGGTAAGTGGCAATGTGTGAAGGTGAGGGGTATACCAGGTCGACTCCAAGGTAGGGTGGATAGATGGACAAATGGCTAAAGGATGGTGCTAAAATGTTATCTTGTGAGAGGCAAGGTGGCAGGGCTTAGATGGCTTGTGCACATTAGTCATGCAATGAAAATGTGAGGTATTAAAATATATATAAATAAGCAAGGGTGCCTTATACACCCAAACACATGGGTCAATCTAATTAAAATAGACCATGATTCGTTTCTATGTTTTATAAAGAGTATGACAAACTGGCCTCTTCTTCCTCTTGTAAGCCAAGAGAGCCCAATACATTGATCATTGCCGATGTTGTCTAGATTCATCAATAAATGCAAAATTCACTTTCAAAAGCCAATTATAACAACAAAAAAAGTCTTGTTATTAAAACCTCAATGGGTGACTAGCTAAGTGGTGCGTTCCTTTCATTGCGGTATGAAGGTACACACTTGACATCGACATAGTCTTATTTTTTGTGCCCCTACATTAAGAATGAAGCCACTACCTCCTTAATAAATATTAAAGTCTCAATATTGAAAATGAAGCCACAACCTAAGGCACTAAGGTATGCACAAAAATGTCTTTTGACATTAATATTAAAAATGAAGCTCAAAACGTTCTCTTGGCAATTTCCTGTCTTTTCTTCGAGAGCTAAAAAAATTTGTCGAACTCGTGTTCCTTGTGTGAACCGGACGAGAGCCACGCGTGACCCCCCTCGCCAACCTAACCTTAAACATGCGTGTGCACGTGGCCGGCATTGAATGGCTACATGTCTTAACGCCCACCGCAGGATGGGCGCCGAATCGAACGGCAAGCGCAGCGCTGACGCGGCAGGCCCTACATAAAAGGATGCGCGACAGTCGCATGTTTTTTCATCTTCATCTTCATCCCTGATTCCCTAGCCTCGAGAACTGAAGCAGTAAGGGCTTGTGCAGGTTCTGGAGCTCGGGTTTCGGGTCCCGACAGATCTCTGTGCTTCGCGGGGTTACAGGTGCGTTTCATGCTCAACTCGTTTACTTTGTTGGATTTTTCATGTTACAGAGCGAGGATTTCACGTGAAGTAGCCACAGCTAGGGTTTCGATTAGTGCAGAGCGTCGTTCTTCCCTGTCCTTTGTTCTGCATGTGCACACTTCGAGAGATGAGGTTTCAGAATTATGTTTAGGGTTGTGCGCGCGGAAACCCGACTTGGGGTTTCGATCTGCATGGCAATGATAGCGGGGGGAATGTCTGACAGGGATCATAATTGTACTTGTTTTCTTTTGCTTCATGTATGGCAGTATAGCCCTTGGCCGACCCTTCGGTTCCGTGATGGTAAATCGTTCAACTGGCAAAAGCCGTTATGTTAAATGTCTTAACCATCCTGGTTCTGATTTCTTTGGAAATTCTAGGGCAGGTTGTGTAGATTTCTTTGGTTATACCTCCTTAGAGTTTGTTGTGCCAATTCGTCTTACATCAAACTGCCAAGTATTGCTCGTTTGAAAGCTTTTTACATCATTACAGGTGTCCCTCTTGCCATTTTTTATGCCTAGGTGTATGCCTTCTTACAGGGCTGCATCCGTGTTGTCGCAACCTGTAACTGGAATCTTGGTTCTTACAGATGATATATGCTTGAAGCTTTGCAGCAATTATTGGTATACATGACCCCGGAAAGATCTTTGGACTTGAACTCATTGTACTCGGTTGTGGCATTGGCTGGCCTAGCAAGGGCTAGCTGGTGCTAAACAGAGGCGGCATCACGGCTCTGTTCGCCAAAATAGTGTCACATCCTGGTCACAACGACGCATGTGTGAGAAATATATTTAGGTCTCTTCTGAGCTCTCCTTCCTTGCACGGCGGTCGTGGAGCTCTACCATCTGAGGGCGGCCATCCTTCAGATTTGACTTATTTGGCGGGTGGAGGTCATTTCCCTAACTTTTCTGCTTCTCTCGCTCCCATCTCCTTCCACAAGAAGAGATTCGAGTGAGTGAAAGCTAGGCACCATGCTGACAATCAAGCGTGTAGGGACTATTTTGTCTATTAACCAGGATGATGCTCAAGGTGGTCAGGAGCTGCTTGGCAACTGCTGTCTTCCAGGTCTGTTGTCTGCTGATGTTATTTATTTCCCCCCTTTCATAGCGTGCATGATTTAAATGTGGGGTACAGATGCCAGATTAAAACATCTGACATAACGTGGCTCTTATATTTGTGTGCAGGCTCAACGCTTCCATTGTTCAAGTTCCCGAGAAGGCTCCATATTCCTTCTTCTGCAGGGAACTGCACCAAGGTTGATGCAATGGAAAAAGCTGAAGCCCTGAAAACGCCAGATTTCTTAGACATGGTGATACTTGCACAGGTAGCTTTGGAATTCTTTGGGTGGATTTTTTTGGTCAAACAATTGTATCATGGGTAGATGAGGGGCAGTTTACTCCTGTTCTCTGTGCCCTGTGACAGTGGGAGGATCGTGCAGCAAGAGGTCTCTTCAGATATGATGTTACGGCTTGTGAGACCAAGGTCTAGAGTCTAATCATGGTTGGACACCCTATGATATGCAGATTCATGTATGCAGGTTGTCAATAACGCTCTGTGGTTGGCTTGCAGGTTCTCCCTGGTGAGTATGGGTTCATAGCTCAGTTAAATGAAGGGCGACATTCAAAGAAGCGTCCCACAGAGTTTCGGGTAGATCAGGTTCTTCAGCCATTCGACCCAGCAAAATTCAACTTCACCAAAGCAGCAAAGGAAGAGCTACTGTTTTGTTTCGAATGTGGGGAATCACAGGATGCAGAGTTTTTAACTGGAACAGCTGTAGGTGACGGTACAAATGCTGTGATTATCAATGTAAGGAGAGAGTCATGTGTGGGCTGCTTCAACATCCTGGCAGTATAATTGTGTTTGCTTGAGTCTCTAGGGTATTTGAATGCATGATGCTTTTTTTTGTGGTGCTTCTAGAAATGTGTGTTTGTAGCTGGTTGGCTGAGTCCTTTCACCTTATTCTACCAGAACTGGCCTGTTTTCAGGTCAGTCCAATCGAATATGGACATGTTCTACTTGTCCCTCGGATTGTAGATCAAATTCCGCAAAGAGTAGACATGGATTCTCTTCAGCTTGCGCTGAATATGTCTCTAGAAGCAAACAACCCGTACTTTCGAATAGGCTACAACAGTCTGGGTGCTTTTGCTACCATCAATCACCTTCACTTTCAGGTATTTCTTGGAGCTCAAATCAATTGCAGTTCTGTGTGGCTTGACTGTTTCATGAGACGGTCTCAAAATGACTTTCTTTGTGCATGGATGTTTCTAGGCATACTATCTCGCTGTACCATTCCCGGTAGAGCGAGCTCCGACAACTCTCCTTGTGAGCAGGAAACATAACAAGGGTGTAAGGATTTCTGAATTGTCGGACTATCCAGTGAAAGGGCTCGTTTTCGAGAGTGTAGATAGCTTGCAGGAGCTTGCTATGTCTGTAGCAAAGGTTTGCTGCATATTACAAGACAAGAACATACCGTATAATTTGCTTATTGCAGATTGTGGGTCACGGGTCTTCTTGTTCCCACAGGCATGTCACCCTCCCAACAGGTCTCTGTTTTCTTGCAGTCTTATGTTGTTTTGTCATCACCCTTCTCATGGGTCTTGTACTCAACAATGCAGTGTTATGCTGAGAGACAAGCTTGTGGCAAGGTGGATAAGGGGCTTCTGGAGACCCAAGTGAATCCAGCAGTGTGGGAGATCAGTGGTCATATTGTTTTGAAGCGCAAAGAAGACTATGAAAGGGCAACGGAGGATTATGCATGGAGGCTGCTAGCTGAAGTCTCTCTGGATGCCGATAGCTTTCAAGCAGTGAAAGATATGTGCTTGAGTGAGAGTATTTCTGAAGGGCTTTCTTCCCCAGTTGATGGTGTTTGGGCTGATGGTGATGAGGCTCCATTTCTTGTCAGTGCTGTCAAGGGAAATTCCAGGCCAAAGATCTGCAGCCTAGAAATTTAAGCATTATTTTGCAGCCTTAATTACTAAAGGTTTAAAATAATGGGTCAAGACACGGGCCTAAGATAATGGATTAAGAACTGTGTGATTTTCTGCTCGAGTGAGCTTGTGCTCACAAGTTTATGGGCGATCAAATAATGTACCTATTGACTTTTAGGTGCAATGCTAATGCTATATTAGTGCATGTGTCTTCCAACAATGCCTTGGGTGGTACTTTTTCACCCCTCCCTTCATCCCCTTCTCCCCTTCTCCCTATGCTGCCATTTGGGGTGCCTTTGGAAAGGTGGAATTCAAGTTGATACATAGGTAGTATTGTATGCTCCTTGTGCCTAATTATGTGTGTGCTTTGTGTGGGGGTTGTGCAAAAACATTCCATTAGGTGCTGCCAAACAATGGGATGGCTTCTCCTTGAATGGGCCTTTAATCGCAAGATTGTGTTTTATGTGATCAAGGGCGAGGTCTTCAGCTTTGAATGTGTTTTCAAGGTTAATACTTTTTCTTCATTCTCTCAGCCATTAGTCAAGTGATTCTTGTCCATAACTATTTGGTATGTCCATCAAAAGAGAATGTCCATTAAAAGAGGACATGGTCATGCATAGGAGAGTACCCAAGTGCTTGTCAAAGATGGGTCCCCCTTGGGCATGCCCATTAAAAGAGGGTATGTCAAAGTGTTTGCTCTCATCACAGATGGTCCCCGGTTTTGCGCTGTCGAGTTTGTGTGATTTTCTGCTCGAGTGAGCTTGTGCTTACAAGTTTATGTGCGATCAAATAATGTACCTATTGACATATAGGTGCAATGCTAATGCTATAATAGTGCAAGTGACATCAAACAGTGATGTCTTGGGTGGTACTTTTTCACCCCCCCGCCATATGGGGTGCCTTTGGAAAGGTGGAATGCAAGTTGATACATAGGTAGTATGTATGCTCCCTTTTGCCCAAATATGTATGCTTTGTGTGGGTTTTTGTTCAAAAACATTCCATTAGGTGCACCCAAGTAATGGGATGGCGTCCCCTTGATGGGCCTTTAAGGGTGAATCAAGGGTGAGGTCTTCAGCTTTGAATGTGTGTTTTCAAGGTTAATAATTTTTCTCCATTCTCTCAGCCATTCATTAGTCAAGTGATTCGTGTCCATGACTATTTGGTATGGACATGGGCATGTATAGCTGAGTACCCAAGTGCTTGTCATAGGTGGTCCCCCTTGGACATGCCATTTAAAGGGGGTACTGCAGAGTGTTTGTGCTTTATCATAGATGGTCCCCCGTTTTGCGCTGTCAAGTGCAAACTCTCTCTCTCTCTCTCTCTCTCTCTCTCTCTCTCTCTCTCTCTCCGTATCAACTTCAAGATGGCAATTACATTTGGCAACAATCACGAGTCATCTCGCAAAGCTTCTTAGACTCTTGAAAGGATTAGATATAATCATGTCATGCAATTAATAGCTTATATATCTAGCTTACCTTTGCGTTGCCGAAGCATTTGTTGTTGGGTCTTGCTTTAGAGCTACAAATGTAACTTTTCAATCTGGGTGTGAACTTATTCGTCGAGTCCTTACTCTGTTGTCACATTGGAAAGCTCCTTTGTCATGGGATCAAGGTAGCATCTCGATGCTTAGAAGGCAAGAAGAGATGCCATGGTGATTCCCCTCGAAAGGTGGGGAATGAAAAAAATAATGGAAGCCGAAAACTTACAAGTAATTCTACTTAAGCAAACATCCATCTAACATGTATGAATTTAATAGGATATGAGTAAGCAAGTAGAGGAAAGAACTTGAAAAATTACAAAAAACTATTGCAAGGGAGGAATGATTGTGTATTACTTATATATACAAGTGATAAGCTCTTATACTAGGCCGATCAAACTTAAAAATGATCCGGTCTCTATTATTAGTCTTAAGCAAGAAGGTACACTAAGTCTTTAGAAATTTCCTATTTGACATTAAGCACAAGGTAAGCTTGTTTTATATGTTCCAGAGTAATCTTACTGAAGGTAGGGAAATTCCTCTCTGGAAATCCGTCGGGTATACATAGTTTTTAGTGGGTGAGCCTACTTGGGCTCCTCCGGGAGTTCTTGCTCACTGTCATGCCCAGTTCCAGGGTCTTCCCGGGTCATGCCTTGAGGAAGTAGCGAAACCCTCTATATGACAGAGACGACGAAGCTAATGACAAAAACGTTTCTCTGTTCGAGTGTTGGAACGAGCATGCTCGCTTTTGACCTTAGCTTGAAAAACAAAAACAAATCTTACTAAAGGTAAGTGGGATAAGATAGTAAAGCGTCTTATGGTAGGTTGGGTGAGTGAAATCATGTTAACTTACGGAGTGAAACATACTCTTCCTTCTAATGGTGACTACATCCTTGCATTATCATAGTCGATGGTGAAGATGTTGTCAGGGTAGAAAGGTGTGGGTGGTCGAGGATACACAATGAAGTTGGAGGGCCAAAGTTAAGTGGTATAGTTCAAAACGATCCGCAATCGAATACAATGCAAAGTGGTGGGAAGCTTTGGATAGTCCTAATAACAGACAATTTCTTTAGGTGGCATAGAAAGTGATAGGAACTGTAGAGGTTTTTCCATGCCAGGCCTCTCTAGTGGTTGTGGAAGGGGTATGGACCTTTCAATACTCAGTAGATTGAAGTAGTGGTCTAGGCCTTGTGATTGGTGGAGTGAGTGCCATGACTACCATGGAATGATTTGCATGAGTAGATGGTGGTTCGGGTCTTTATAACACGACATGAGAGTATGTCTCGATCTCACAACGTGATGCTGAGAGAATGCTTCTTTGTGACGAAAACATCGGCCAAAGTGAGGCTGTGTTAGTGATGAATTGGAGTCGAACCTGTTACATATATAGAAGCTCGTTGGAGATACTTGTAAGGTTGAGGGTTCTCTAGGTGATGGGTCGTATCGTGGGCTAGTGTGCATGTTGTGGTCCCCCTATCCAAAGATATATGTGGAGAGTTGGTGTTGATGAGGTTAGTTTGCAGGTGCATGGGCAATGGGTGGTTTTGGCGTGCCCGTGTGTGTGCACTTCTCCAACTTAATTCGACATTTTCTTGGAAAGTCAAGATTATTGCATTGGTTGTGGATGGCTGTTGGCTTTAATCATGGTTATGGCCACCACTGCAATGGAGTTGGTTGGACTATGGATTTTGCATTGTCGAGCGCTTGGGATAGAGACAACGTTGTGGATCGATGGGTGGTGTGGTCAAAGATGAGGCCATGAAAGGTTCTTACTGATATGAGGAAGGTCCAGGTGATGGGTTGTGCCATGCACCAAGTTTGCACTTGCAATGGTCCTCCCAACCAAAAATGTACCTCGACGGCTCTCGATGATGAGGCTCAATGCAGGTTTGTGAAATGTGTCTGTTACATGTAGAGTCCATGGATATTGCAGGTGGTGTGCATCGGCATTGGGCAATAATGGACATGAATAGTAGCTTCTTCCGTTGAAAACTCCAACACTGCTTTCTTGGACACTTTTAATTTTGCTTTCTTCAACTCTTACACATGGTTTTAGATAGGGAATTGGTTGTTGGTATGTGTAACGAGGTTGGCTGATAAGGCAGGGTGAAGGAGGTTGGGAGTTCATGAGAATGGAAACTAAGTATGGTATATACATTGGGTGGGTTGTTGAATAATACTATTGACCATGTGATGTGGCATTGCATTGACTTGGGTATCTCTATCTTGTTTGCTTAACATAGTTGTGGTCATGTTTTGCACCTTGGAGGGAGATGTGAAACTTGGTTGATTCTTGGCTTTTGCCGATGTCGGTTGCATTACTGTTGGCTCTTCTCCGCGGTTAGGTTCTCTTCTTTGGGAAGGTTTTTCCTCTCTTGCCCTCTTTCTCTCTCTCTCTTTCTTCTTCTCTTCTATTCTCTTGCGCTCTCTCTCTTCTTCTCTTCTTTTCTCATGTTCTCTTTCTTATATTAATATTATTAGAAATTTTTAAAATAAAGAATATGTATATATATGTATATATACATATATTATTTTATTATTTTAGATTTTAGATTTTAATATTTTTTATTTTTAAGGTGATGATGTGACAACATGAGCCTACATGATGATCTGGCAATGTGATAATGTGGCACACGTGAGCCTACATGATGACATAGCACTTTTCTTTGCTTTTTTTGGGTGATGCTATGGCGATGTGAGCCTGGTACTTTTATCAAGATTTTGTTTTTGATGACATGGTAACGCGAGCCTACAGGATGACGTGACGTTCTTTTCAAGATTTCTTTTTTGGGTGATGAAATGACGACATAGCCTAAGTGGGCGACGGAGCCTACGTGATGATGTGGCACACATGAGCTTACATGATGATGTATTTTTAAACTTTTTTGTATGATGATGTGGCAATGTGAGCCTATGTGATGTCGTGGCACACGTGAGCCTATGTAATAAAATGGTCCTTTTTAAAAAGGTTTTTTAATAGAGTGAGGATGTGGTAACATGAGCCTATGTGATGATGTAGTGACGTGAGTCTACGTGATGGTGTGACACACATGAACCTACGTGATGATGTGGCACACGTGAGCCTATACAATGATGTGGCTTTTTTCCATTTGTTGATCTCAAGCTTTTGTGGTGTGTGGAAATTTTCTCCAAGGGAAGGGGCATTAAAAATTTAGAGAAAGAATTTTAAAGGGTATGAGGAGGAGAAAAACTAAATGGGCCTAAGGAGGGGTAGTTTTAAGGGGGGGATTGAGTGTGCATGTATGTATGTGTGGATGCACTTGCACATACGGGTGAATGTGAGTGTGAGTGTATGTGTTACGTCCTCGTAGGTGCATGTGTGTGTTTAATTTTAGGTCATTTTTAGTTTATTTGGCTATCAATTTTTTAATCATTTCTAATTATTTTGCATGTGTACTTTTATCAAGATTTTATTTTTGATGACATGGTAACGCGAGCCTACAGGATGACGTGACGTTCTTTTCAAGATTTCTTTTTTGGGTGATGAAATGACGACATAGCCTAAGTGGGCGACGGAGCCTACGTGATGATGTGGCACACATGAGCTTATATGTATGTGTGGATGCACATGCACATACGGGTGAATGTGAGTGTGAGTGTATGTGTTACGTCCTTGTAGGTGCATGTGTGTGTTTAATTTTTGGTCGTTTTTAGTTTAATTTGGCTATCAATTTTTTAATCAATTTTTGCTCGTAGGTGCATGTGTGTGTTTGGTCGTTTTTAGTTTATTTGGCTATCACTTTTTTAATCATTTCCAATATATGTATGTATAATTAATAGGAAGTATGTGCTAAGTTATATCTGTACAACAAGGTTTTGAGGTTCTGGCTTACTATGTGGCCTCACTGATCAAAAGCAGAGAGTCGCTTGCTCATCCCCACAACAAAAGCCTTGATGTTGCTGTCGTCGTCGGCTTTGTTGGCGTACTTGATTGACCTCTATCTTTCTAGTTCCAGCTACTGGCAAGCTGATGTTGCGGTGTGGCGCACACGGGTGTTATAGAGTCATGGTGATCTTTTTGAGCCTTGGGGTTGCTCAGCGATGCCATTGAAGTGTATGCGTGGTACTCGTTAGACTTTGGCACCATGGGTGTCTCTTCATTGATGGAACAAACGTGGGTAAGACCACTACACATGGGCGAGGTATTGCCTCTTGTTGCTTGGCGTCTAGGACTTCTTTAACTTATCTGAAGTGGTGTTGACACATAAGTAGAGGTGGAACCCACTGTTCTCCATTCTTGCTTAAGCTTTGGGGTTGGCATCGGAGGCATGGCTTTTGGCCTCCACTCCATATTTGGTGTAGCATTTGTTGATGGCACGGTTCTAGAGGCTTGTGGTGTGGATTTTCTCTACTTTGGAACCCAAATATAGGGGTTTCATTCGTAAAACCCTTGTGCTTCTAGAAACTTGGTTGGGACACCCAATGGAATGTCAGTTGGGTTTGAACTAGATTTTTTGAGGCCATCGCTTGACTCTCTTTGGCTTTGGAGATTGGGGTGTGGTCTGCGAGGTTTTTCGGACCTAAATAAAAGGATTTTTGTAATAGAAAACTGAGTGGCTAGCATCGTTGGTGGCCTAATAAGGTCCACGTCTCCTAAGATAACATGTTTTGGCTAGCCTCAGTGTCAACCAAGCCAGACCATGTAACTAGAACTCTACCTCAAGGCGAGCGAGTTCCACCGGCTGCTCTGCTGGTTCTATTTCAAATACATCGAGCACAAAAAGGGATGTGATTTTGGCACTGTCCAATCGTGCAAACATCATTTTAGGCTTTTGTGGAAGAGCGTCCATGATCGCTAGAACATGAATCCAATCCTCAGAGTTGAAAGGCTCCGAGAGGGGTTCATATTCTTGGTCCTCATCTTCACCATCCATGTCTTGTTATGAGTTCTATAGATATCAATCGACCATGAGATATCAATTGACGTGGTCAATTGATGTGGTCCGAGCGGTTACATCAGGCTCATGAGCAAGAATGCGTTAACCCATGAGATGAGTCTTTCTTATTTTTAAGGATTTGTTATCTTTACATATGTAAATGTGATTGGTTTCCCAATCGTGAACTTTTGTCTCTCATGTAAGGCCTTTCGAGGATTATGTTTTATGACCCTCTTCTCTGAAAATCTATCACCACGAATGTCTAGTGGAAGCTTAACCCGAAGGTCTTAATATTTATATCCTGATGGACTCCCAAAGGTTTAGCTTTGACCACGAGGCTTGTGCCTATGAGTGGTGGATTTTCCCCTTTCTCCCAATAATCCTTGGTATTATGTTGAAACCACCACAAGTATAAGATTGTGGACGCTGTCGTAAACCACAAGTAGCACGACATCATTTCATCGTTTTTAAAATAGTGTCCCAGCCTGCTCAGTGTGGCACGATTTATCCTCCTCCTCTCTCCTCTTCAGGTTTAGGACTATGTCCCTTATGCAATATTCATGCTCACTTAGCTCGTACTCACTTAGAGGTGGGTTTGGACCTGCCAATGTTATGTACAAGATGTGCACTGATGCTTCTCTAGGGTGTAGTGCCTATGATGGGGTCTAAATGAAGTCATGACCTATCACATTAGAGAAAATACTGTGGTGACTATGATGACCCATGCCAAGGCGTTGCAACTTTTTCCTCTCCTACCACTGAGTCCTCATGTGGAATTTGGTTGGATTGGTTTCAAAGGCAAAGATTCTAGAACTGGGTCTTTTTATAGCTTCTTAAGAGTGGTCATGGGTTCAACTACATCCATTTGCATGCTTTGAGGTTCCCTTACTGGTTCTTTGATTGACTTAGGAATAGGGTCTAGATACTCTCACATGGGGTTAGTGGTTTATACTCGACCACCACTTGCTCAAACATTGGCTCTAGTTCAGCCTCCACCTTCCTTGGGCTTACTTCATTCACACCTTCTCCAACATGGGGTTGGGGTATCATTTGAGTTTCTTTGAAAAGTTTGTATAGTCAAAGGTTTTCTTCTCTTTGGGAAGAGCTGGTTTGAGTGGAAGATCACCTATTGTCTTTGTTGAGGGAGGCAACTTTGGAGCTATCATCCAAACCACTTTCAATGGTCATGATGCCATTTCCCTTGACAACATATTGTGCATTGCATTTTCGCGTGCTCTTTGTGGTTTTATTTTTTGGACCTCTCGTTTTGGTCCTTTAGTCTTTTCAGGGGATACCATAATCTTTGGGACTTGCACCTTAGGATCTTTGGCTGTTGGCTTCGAGGTTGAAGATTGATCTTTTTTTTGCTTCTTAGATGCCTTGCCCTTGACTTGGTTTTGGAGAGCAAAAGATGGAAATAAGAGGGATTGTATGAATAATTCCTTCTTGTATACTTAACAGGTTAAGGCTCACCGAAGTGGCTGATGCTCCTGCTACACTAGGGTGATTATCATTTTGTTGGGATAATCCTTGAAGGCATGTTCAAATGTACACTTGTAACATGTGCCTCTATATGCATGCCATATTGCTAAACTCTGTCGCCCTTTGCTACACCATGGCTTCAAACAAGAAGGCATAATCAATCACTAAGGGTTGCCTTGGATATCGATATGAATTGTATTACTCATATGGCTTCGGAGTCTGTTGGCAATGTCACCTACGGGTTGCCTTGGATATCCATATGAATCGTATTACTCATATGGCTCATAGCTCTCATGTTCTAGACTCTTGGAGTTTGCTGGCAATGTTATTGAGTACTGTTATATTCGTGCGGTTCTAGGAGGAACTGGTTGGGGTGGTGGATAATATTAGAGGTGGGTATGGTGGTATGTACATATCTCTTGGTAAGGGGTTTTGATAGGTAGGCACTAGAGCTTGTGCCTACTAAGAAGTGACTAGTGGAACTTGAAAGGCCAATGGTTGCCTTGGCATGGGAAGCATCTATCATGGTACGGGAGTTCACCTTGCTAGGTTTTCTTGGTGTACCAACAATGAGCTATGTCACGGTTCCCATGGCACTGATAGTGAGCATAAAATTGTTGTTGTCTAAGCCTTCCCACTGTGGTTGCGCTAGCCTGTCTATGTCGCATCCTCACTTTGTTGTCACATTAAAATGATTCTTCACCCAATGGGGTGAAGATAGAGCTCTCAAAGCCTAGATGGAGGTAAGAAGAGATGGTCATTCATCTTGTAATGGTTTTCTTTGAGAAAAGGTGGGGAATGAAAAAGCTAATGGAAGAGGGAACCTACAAGTAATCCTATCCAAGCAAGCATCCATCTAGCATGCATGAATCCAATAGTATATAAGAAGAGGGAAGAAGAGGAGAGCTCACAAGTAAACTATTACAAGGGAATGATTTATGCATTGATTATTATAAAGATGACTTATAAACACGTGACTAGTTTTTACACTACGCCCACCAAACTTAAATAGGGTATGACATGTTACTAGTCTAAGCAAGTATATATACTAAGTCCTTAGACTTTCCCTATTTTACATTGAGCATAAGGTAAGGCCGATTCATATGTTCTAGTCCCGTCTTACAAAAGATAAGTGCCCGTTCGAGCGGGTAAGATAGTAAGTGCCTTATGGTAGGGGCGGGTGAAAACATGTTCAAAGTGGTCAGAAGAATTGGCAATAGGAAACAACTTAATTAAGCTTGAATTAGTGTAATGCCAAGTCTATCTAGTATAGAATCTTGAGTAACAAGTGACTATCACCACACAAAATAGAAGAATTGAAGAAACGTTGTCGCGCATGAAGGGTGGTTGTCTTGTAGAAAGATAAAAATAGATTAATGTGTTTTGGATATTTGTTGGTCATGCTTCCTAGCTTGACAGAGAATCACTTATCATATATAAAATATTGGGGAGAAGAAAAAGTGTTGCCCAAAGAGGCAGTTCATTGAGTGGCCATATGTTTAGGGTGAGACATAAGTACTTCTCTCTCATATTAGACAAGCCTTCAAAGTTTTGTAGAGTAAGAGAATATTAAACGAGCTTGACAAGCCAACGTTTTCCTCGGTCTTCCATATAAACCTCTATTTTGTTCCACATTTTACAATCAAGTAGTACCTGAGGAGATAATTTAGTTTAACTACCTTATCTTCAACCTCTCCCTCGCAAACAATAGTCCACCTTACCAACTAGTTCAATAATACCCCTGCAAATTATTCGTAAAAGAGGACCAAGCATGACACGAGAGAGAGAGAGAGAGAGAGAGAGAGAGAGAGAGAGAGAGAGAGAGAGAGAGAGAGAGAGAGAGAGAGAGAGAGAGAGAGAGAGAGAGAGAGAGAGAGAGAGAGAGAGTAATTAGTTTACAGCCTATCAAGCTAGAGTAACCATACCAATAAACTAAAGATCTCTAAGAGCAATCTATATTCAACTTTTAACTAGTTTAAAAATACTTTAAAATTATTACTTGAAGAGAATCAACTACATCAAGAGATTCATCAATGTGTTGCATGTTTTTACTACATTAATAAATAGGGGACTCCTAAGAGAGAGAGTTATTGTAATCAATACCATTCCTCAAAAAAGGGGGAAGCATTTTGACTCCCTTCACAGACGATATTTAAGACTCAAGAGAGTAAGTTACAATCAATTTCCTCTAGGCAATAGGGAAAAAATCTAATCCTACTAGCACTTTGACTGCCTTCACATAGGATATTTAAGACTCAAGAGAGTAAGTTACAATAGGGAAAAATTCTAATCCTACTAGCCATGTACCTAGGTCCTAGAATCCCAAGATACGGAGGAATAACTTGACATAGAACAAGAACTTGCAGAGTCAGTGGTAAAAAATCCCCAAGGTTAAATGTAAACACCATCTAACCTAGATGAAAAATCAACATATTACAAATTGAAGTAAGTGTGATTAGATTAAACAACACAATATGCTAAGGACCAAATGCCAACCAATTGGGAACCCATGGTTGATGCATGCCATGATTAATATGGGCTCGAGGTAGGACTTGATCTTCATAACAACCTTTAAGGGAAGGGCTACTGTGAGGAATCAAAGTAGAGATCTAGTTGATGTATTGAATCTTATTTCATATGTGTATAGATGTCTCCTATTGAGATAGCACTCATCTTTGAGTATAACTTCCCTATGTTGCATGTTGGTGAGGCCTTGCTGTCGAGATAAGGCTAGAGGCCATCACTTGGCAGTCCATAATGGATGAGGAAAAACTTAAGCCTTAATTGATTTGCAACTAAGACGTTATTACAATGTATAGAACTTCACAAGTGAAATGGTGGAAGTATTTAGAGAATGGCAAAGTTTTTGACTTTGCCAAATCTCAAAGAAAGCTTCTTGTAGAAAGCACATCATCACAAAATTCATTGGACAAGCTTTAAGAATGGGATAATCCATTACAATGTTTGAGATACCTTATTTTCCCTATTTTTGAGGCATGGAAGATGGTCATGGGAGGTGTGGCTAGTGGGGCCAATGCATGCATTGGAACTAGACCTTGTGAACAAGGATGAAGAGAAGGAATTTTATGTGTGTGTGTGTGTGTGTATGTGTGTGTATTGTAACATTCTCACAAAGGCTAAAAAATTGAATTTATTTATGGATCTTTGCATTGGATTACACACATTTGTATAAGCTTTGCTGCATAGCCTACAAAGAACCTGTAGTTCATACTTTTCTATACTATTGGGATGACCTTTAGTACATTCAAACAGTTTGTACCTACTGTATGTGTACATTTGCAATCGTACTTGTGTAGATGTTATTTCGTATATGTGTACTTGTTGATGTTGTGTGATGTTTGCTCAATTTATGAGAAACAAATAAAAGATTGAATTTCTTGACCTAATAATCATTCTTTCTTTTAAGTACTGATAAGATCCCTTGTCCATGGAAGCCTTCCATATTTAATAGCATACTTATGATCATCTTTCTTATATTAGATGAAAGGAAGCTCTCTGACAAAATGATAGTGGACCTCTATATGTTTGGTCCGCGCATGAAAAATTGGATTCTTGGTGGCCAACTGTATGCTGCTCATGTTGTCACAATGAATGACAACCTTGCCATCAATAGGCTCACCCAAATAAGCTAAGAGACTCTTTAACCATACTCCTTGACATGTAGCTATGGCTACACCCCTGTATTCAGCCTCTATACTAGATAAAGCAACAGTAGGTTACTTCTTACTGCTCCACTCACCATTGCACTTCCAAATGTAAAGACATAACCACTAGTAGACCTCCTGTCATATGAGCTACCTGCCCAATCTATGTCTGTATAGCCGTGTACATCCAAGACTTTACCATGCTCATAAAGAAGACCATACTGTGCTCTCGCTGCATCCAAATGAGGTTTTTTGGGGCTTTGCATAAATTGGCTTACTAGCCCCACAGCATAACTGAGATCCGTCGGCCGTGTGATAGTCATGTAAAAATAAGACTGCCAACCATCTTTCTATACATAGATGGATCATCCAACTCCACCAAAATCAGCCCGCAGCTTCACATTCTGCTCCAAAGGTGTACTCATTGGCTTACACCCTGTCATCCCATATTTTGCCAACATATCTAATACATATTGGCATTGCACTAACCATGTCCCTGCATGGTCTTTGATCACTTCAATCCCAAGAAAATATCTCAATTCACCGAGGTCTTTCATATCCAACTGCCCACTCAATGCCTTCTTGACATGCATAACATCTGTAGCATGATCTCCTATGACAATCAAGTCATCCACATAGATGACAAGCAAGACAATCCCATGATCTGTTTTCTTCACATAGAGTGAAGAATCTGAAATCCAAGGGAGATAAGATATCGGCTTATCTTATCACTCCAAGCACGAGGTGCTTGCTTCAAACCATATAATGTTTTCTTTAATATGCATACATGAGTGGGGTACCTCCTCGGGTGTACATATCCTTCTGGCTGTGCCACATAAACTTCCTCTTGTAAATCACCATTTAGAAATGCATTTTTCACATCCATTTGATGCATTTCCCAACCATTTGCTACAGTCATAGCAATGACTTCTCTCACTGTTCCCATCTTTGCAACAGGACTAAATGTTTCATCATAGTCCAAGCCTTGGGTTTGTGCATAACCCTTAGCTACCAGCCGCGCTTTATGGCACTCAATGGAACCATCATCTGGTTTGCATTTCACCTTATAAACCAGATTATCCAGATACAAACTTCATTATCCAAATACAAACTTCATTATTTCAAACACAAAAGAGCCTTTTGAGATATGCCCAAGCACCAAGGGAAAACAATGCATATAACACCACCTGTAGCTAGTATTGGTCTTCCCCTTCTTTCAAACATAAGAACCATAAAACATGACCTAAGTGCCTTTGCAAGCACTTTTCAAGCATAATAAGATACCTTCAAATCCGTCAAAAATGTTCTCCAATGATTTTCCCCAATGATTTTCCAAGAGTCTTCAAATAGTCTTTTAGAGCCTTCATAATATCTTCAAATAGTCTTCTGGAGCCTTTAATGAGCTTTGGCCATCTCCACTTTAGAGAGTGCCTCTCGAATAAACAAAAACACAATCCACCATGTTTAGAGAGAAGTTAGCATTGGGAAATGGTAACTCCTTGCACCATGGGAAGTGTGTAGGAATCTACTCTTGTCATGGGGCTTTGCCTCACCGCCCTTGAGAACACGTGGAAGCTCAATTGAGAAACCAATATGCCATGTTCTAACACACAAAGCACGGTTGGGGTGTGCCACTTACCTTGTGGATGCTTGCAGCTCGCCAATTCTCATAGATAGCATCATCGAAGAAGCACTCGTCGAGGACCCTCCTCCTCGTTTCGATGCCATAAATTAATGAGCTTGACCCTCCTCACAACTCCATCGCACACACTCACTCTCTCACATACATGCAAGCAAGCACACAAGATCTCAAACAAGCAAGAGGCAAGCAAGAAAGCAATAGCATAAGAGAGTAGAGAAGAAGAGCACTCTATTGAATTAGCATAGGAGAATACAAGGGAATGAGAGGTTGGCCTTCCTTTTGCCTTATCTCCTTCATTTCAAGGGTTTACACCATTTGGGTAGACAAACTTAAAAATAAGGTTCTTGGGCTTTCTAGCCCACCTAGGCTAGTGTAGACACTTATCCAAAGGTAGTAACCTAAACTCCTTGATCCCGTGGTGCACCTTTCATAGATAAGTGGTGACGAGCACAAATGCAAAATATACAATATATGGATTTTAAGTGAAGTTAGACCATTCCTGCGCGTGTGACCCAAAGAAGGTAAAAATGATATGGTAGCTGGCATTGATGCCATAGAGGTCTTTGGAAAGGGTTAACATGCCCCCTTCTTGATGTAGATTCCGTCCTTGGAATATGTTGGTGAAGATGAGTTGATGTCACCTGATTCCGTCCTTGGAATATGTTGGTGAAGATGAGGCGATGCCACCTACTATGAGATGGAAGGTTACGATAGTGGATAGCCAAGTCTTGTAATACTTGCACGAAAAATGATTCAACTAGTAAAATATTTTGTGTGTGCGGGAACAAGCCCTTGGTTAAAGGCTGTAAAAGAGGATGTGTAAATGTGAAAGAACCTGTGAAAAGGTGAGAAGAATCTACTGGGAGAGAATAAAGGATAGCATGAGAAGATTTAGGAAGTGTGGAGATATTCTCGGAAGTGTGGAGATATTTTGGGAAAAGTGAAGAGGTGGAGATAATCAGGGAAAAGAGGTGGAGTGAATCATGGAGAAATCAATGGGATTTGATGCTTGATATAAACTCTATAAATTGAGGCATTGCCCTAATGAGAATTTGCTGGTTTTTGAGTATCCATGCCTACATTAATCTAGTTGCTAATTACCCACTAATTACAATCTTAATTATTTGCTAATCACTTTGTTAATGATGTTGATTCTAGTGTTTGATCCACCATAGCACATCACAATGCTCAAATTTCAACAAGAATGAGTACACATATGAATGGAATGTGGAATAAGTAATGTGGATTGATGAGGGATAATGCGGAAAGATGAGAGTTCATTATAGAAATTGTATTTGTAAACTATTTGTAAATGACTGTTTTATGTCAAGAATGCTGGGGAAGCATTTCGACCGTCTTGTGATTAAGGTCGTGGAGACCTAACTGATAAAGTTGCAAGTAAAAAAAATAACATGAGACATGGATTTGAAAAATAGATATGCATGCATGTTCCTTTGTTGGTTATGATGATTGGGTGAACTTAACTTATGCTATGAAGATGAAAGGTAAGGCCAATTTAACTTAGAGGTTAGATATAAGTCTATCTACAACCAAACTGGTCTTAGTCATATGCCTATGATTATGGTTCAGTCTCTCAAGATCCTCAGACTTTTATGTACTTTTAGTGGTAAGAGTGAAGGTGATTGGCATGTTTGCTTCCTCAGACCACCAATCTCTCAGCTAAACTCTCATCTATACTCTCTTCTTGAATTATTAGCCTCCAAAAGTTTGAGCCTAGCTTTCAAGGAAAACAATTTCTTTGAGGCATCCAAATCCCCATTATTGATTGCTGCATGTCTAAAGGAATTTGTTATCTGAGTTGTTTGATATGGCCTCCCTACTCATTGTAGCTTCTCTTCCACAAGCTTTAAGTGCTTCTTGTGTATCTAGGATAGCCCCTTCCTAAAATGCATCATGGGAAAAAGACCAAAGTCAAGATTAGCCAGATCCTTCTCCTAACCTAGGGAGTACCTGAATAAGGGGATATTGTATTTAAGGTAAGAACTCTTATCTTGAATGGAATCCTAGGATAATGATCATAATGAAGGCAAAAGGTAATGGTATGGATAGAATAGTTAATATATAAAGAGTAAAATAAGAAAAGATTGTGTAGCCTTGCTTTTTTTGTGAGCCTCCTCATCACCACTAGAGGAGTTATGCCAAGTGAAAGCTTTATGTGAGTAGAGGGGGAGGGGATTTGTAATATATCTAGAAATTACTCTAGACAACTAGCTCACTCTATCATGAATCTTAGACCCTTTGCCTAATACTTCGTTCTCTATAAATTCAACATTATGAAAGTCCTTTAATAATAAATTCAACATTATTAAAGTCCTTTAAAACAATGTTATTATCCACATTTGGTCTAATGTTGTTCCACATCTCTCCCTACCAAAGCTAGTTGGGGGAATACCCAAGACAAATGTTGAAACATCCCCTTGAATCTCTATAGTCTATTCCAATGGTTCTCCTCATGCTCCTCCTCCTCTTTGATCTCAATTGGTGAACTGGACTTAATTCCCATAGCCACTCCACCTTTGTCCCCTAGGTGATATGAGGTAAACCATTGATAAAGAGGGCTGAAAGATCTAAGTTTCTCATAAAGAATGTGAGCTTTGCTTTAACCTCTTGAAAGGATATAATATCATGAAATTTACGATAGTCCAAGAATGGTAGAAGATACTCATACTTGTGATCCCACTCTCTGTTGTGGAAAGTCCTTGATTTGTTATATATAGAGAAATGAATGGATGATAGGCTATGTGGGTACTACCTGTCCAACACACCACTAGAATTAGTCACACAATATTCTTGCTCATGCTCACAATAGAGGGAAGGAAAAGATAAAATCTCTCACATAAGCATGCAAGCATTCCCACTCTCACATAAGCAGGAAAAGATAAAATCTCTCACATAAGCATGCAAGCATTCCCACTCTCAAATTGTCAACTTGTTAACTTGCATATGACCACACTAGCACAAGATGAGAGCATCACACATGAGAATACAAGAGGGAGAAGAAAGAAGAGAAGATTCCAATTATGATTATGGCATTGTATACTTTCTCATTAAAAAGTGTATTACAAGACCATGTTTTCACAAGTGGCTTCCCAAGTCTAAGTGTCTAGGGTCCCTAGCCTATGGTCATAATTACTCTTACAAAAGTGGTTTAGGATCATTGATATATCATATTTGGAGGTTAGATATCCATCATTCCTTAGTGTAGAATATATTAGAAGGTGTAACCACACTTATAAAGATTGCTTGGACAAAATATAGAGACATGTTAACCATAGTAGTTACCATTTTTCCCTTCCTCATTCAAATTCTATCCTCAAATTGGTCACGTTTGCATCAAAGTATCTAATACAAATGCTTTCATGGATAAGGAGGTTGTGTTGATCCAACTTGAAGTAGAGGATAGGTGCATAAATTGCGGCTCTATCATATCATTAAGTGGTGTCCTACCAACAAGTACCTAAGCTTGTAGAAATAAGCAATAACCTATCAGAGAATAGGTGCATAGGTTGCGGATTTATCATATCATTAAGTGGTGTCCTACCAAAAACCTAAGCTTGTAGAAATAAGAAATCACCTATGAGAGTTATTCCTTGGCTTAGTACCTGTAGGTTCAAGTTCACAATCCAAGGCTAGCCTCCTCCATGCCAATTAATGTGTTAGGCATTGCTAAACCACTCTATTGGTGTGAACATGGTTTCACCCACTCAATCCCATAAGGTTCTTTTTCATCTTACCTACTTAGATAGGCACTTAACTTTTGTAAGACAACACTGGAATGTATAATGTAGCCTTACCATGTGCTCAGTGATGTCAAATAAGGAAAGTTTATGGACTTACTCTACATAGTTACTTAAGACTAGTAATAGAGGTCAGACCATATAAAGTAGCCTTACCATGTACTAAATGTCAAATAAGGAAAGTTTACGGACTTAGACTACATTGTACATAGTTACTTAAGACTAGTAATAGATGCCGGACAAAAACTAGTCACTTATATATGTGTCATTTTTGACAATAATAAACAAGACACATCATTCCCTTGCAATAGTTTTCTTGTGAGCTCTCCTTCTTCTCACTTCTTGCTTACTTACATGCTATTGTATTCTTATTTGCTTGATGGATGCTTGTTTGAATAGGTTTGATTGTAGGTTTCCCTCTTTTATTAGCTTCTTCTTTTCTCGTCTTTTGCGCGACAGAGCCATCCTCCTAGACACATAAGCTGTGAGATTAGACACGTGAGCCATGAGCCTAAACGTATGAGCCACGACCCTAGATACATAAACCTATAGACATGAGCTTGGAGACGTGAGCTTGTAGACATGAGCCTGGAGACGTGAGTCTTAGAGGTAGGTATACATAATATATAGTACGTACCAGCTATTACTAATATATAGGCTCGTAAAAGGACACACTTACCCATGTCCTTGAAAGATTTTCTTATCATACAATCTGTACCAGCTATAAATTTAAAAAAAATATTATTCTTTGTAATTATTAGGGAAACAAGTACACTTATTACCTAATATTACACAACCAACCCTGTTATAGGCCTAGTTTCTAGATTTTTATGCCCCAAGTAGGCTTATCTCGTATAAGGGAAGTACTAAGCTGAGTTCATACAAAAAAAGATATGAGCCTATAGGAGGCTTGTAGACATGAGTCTAGAGGCGTGAACCTGCATACGTGAACTTGGACACATGAACATGCATACGTGAGCCCAGAGATGTGAACATGCATACATGAGTTCATATACATGAACTTATAGATGTAAGCCAGGAGACGTGAGTTTAAAAGCATGAACCAAGAGATGTGAACCTGGACACGAGAAAATAATAATAATAAAAAAACAGCCAAAAAAAAACTTTTTGAAGCTATTTTCAGACTCATACCAAAAACACATGCAAACCCAATCTGGACTAATTGTTGAAAATAATAATACATACAATTGTAATGCATCAAACCTCACCTGAAACCCCCCAAGCCTTAAAATGATTGTTAGCAAAGAACTAGCACTCAACAAGCAGAGTGCTCCCCTATTAAGAAGGCTAGACTCCTTCGAATCCACCTCAAGTGAGGAGCTTTGGGAGAAAATGAGCTAACAAAACATAAACATCAAGAGTTGGGGAACAATGAAACCCTTGGAAACATGAGTGTCTTGGGCCTCTAAACTTTGGATTCACCAATTGGCTTTGTAAATGGTTCTATAAACAATATCTTAGATTGTATGAGAAGAAGGCATTCAATTGCCCTATTTTTGGGTGCAACTCCAGTGAAGGAGCGGAAGAAGACCCATGAACCTTAAGGTTTTCTCCCCAATGAAAGTAGTCAAGACCCATAATGTTTCACATGTTTGGTAGTCTTGATTATCTCGATCTTATTGCATAGACCATGACTAACATGCAACCAAAAAACCATAGTATGTCAAATGGAACATGTCTCTTTTGTTATACCACCACGGACAAATGTTTCACAATACATGTAATAACAAGTGCACATAGCGAAAGTAGGTCTTGCTCTCCCACAAAATTCCATTATAGAAGCACCTTTACCATGGAACCAAGTTCCAATTCTTCTTCATTTTGATGAGGAGTAGGAAAACTGGGAAAGGGTAAAGAGCCATTGTTTGTCACGCGACTACCTCATCACAAAGGGATTCTCAAAAGCATTCATAGAGCATTGCATACTTAAGGTCATTTTGGTAAAGGATGAGTACCACTAGAAATTGCACAGCCCAACCTTGTAGGGCGGCAAGAGATCCCATACCTTGAAAAAGAGGGTTTCACACAACCACCTTCTTATGTTCCATCGTCATGTGAGTATGCAGAAGACATGTTAAAGATGACATTCGAAATGGGAAATTGCACACCCCAACCTCATAGGGTAAGAGATCCCATACCCTTAAATATAGGGTTTCACACAACCACCTTCTTACATTCCACCATCATAAGACTATGCATAATACATGTTAATGATCACATTAGAAATGGGAAGGGGATTGTGACCAACTTAGCATCTACATGCTCAGATTTGGGCAAAACCAAGCCAACCCAAATCTCAAGGATAGTGAACAAATGTGTTAGAACTAGAGATCCTATTCAATAACTAGAGAAGTTTGATCAAATTTGTGAGGCCATGGGGGACGGATTGATGATCCCACCAAGATCTACTCGTTTAGACTTTGCCTTGAAGGCAAATTAGACTAGTGGTTTAGGTCACTAAACCCACATGAAAAGGCTAGCTATGAGGTCTTGAGACACACTTTTATAGTGGGATTCTCGCCCAGTGGAGCTAGATGGAGCCCCATCGCATAGATCTATAACCTCAAGTAGGAGGAGAGAGAAACTATGTGGGATTACATTGTGAGAACCAATATCTCAATATGAGATGTAGCACCCCCAAAAGGCTAGATGGCATATCGCTCATCGATTGATTTATGATCGATGAGAGAAACCATGCGAGATAACATTGTAAGAACCAAGTATCTCCATATAAGATGCACCACCCATGAAAGATTGGATACCTATCACTCATCGATCATCTTGATCAATTTATGAAATCGATGAGAGAAACCATGCAAGATAACATTGTAATAACCAAGTATCTCCATTTGAGATGTAGCACCCATGAAAGATTGGATACCTATTGCTTGACCTATCGCTCATTGATGAATTTATCATTGGTCTCAAGAGCAAGAGGCTTCATGAACCATCTCTACAGGTCTAGGCACTACATCTTTAATGAGTGCTACTACCTACCCTGGTGCAATAGACCTAGTGGATAACCTGCGAGACAAGTATGTAGAAGTTATCCACATTAATCAAGTGATAGGGGGTGCATCATCCAAAGCCCCACCAGCACTAGGTAGATTCCTAGTCAAGGAAATTAGCATAAAGGAGTTGGTAAAGAATTGGCAAAGAATATGCTCAAATTTTTAGGCCAGCAATGGTGGCTCAATTGTTTAGGCTAGCAGTGGTGCCCCACCAATCGAACCAAGTAGAGTCCTAGTCAAGAAAATGAGCATAGAGGAGTTGGCAAAGAATATGCTCAATTGTTTAGGGTAGCACAATAGTGGTGGCAGGGCCAATCCTAGCCAGCACTTCAAGCAAGACACCTACATCTGTTTTCCATAAAGAGATATGGTGTGGTGCATAGTTTTCCACCACAATCATACAAGTACAAAGAGTGTACAATGTTGAGGCCTAGATAGCAATAGTTTATGCTCATTACCATTGCCATGGGAACCATGATACAACCCATTGTTGGTACCATGGAAACCTAGCACCATGACCTATGCACCTGGCACTTGAGCAACCACTAGCCTTTTTAGCTCCACTAAACACTCCTCATAGGCATAAGCGCTAGCGCCTACATATCAAAACCCCCTATGAGAAAACCCCCACAAATGCTATACCCACCTTTGGTATACCACCCCAACCAATTCCTCCTAGAAGAACACTAGTACAATAGTACTCAGTGACATTACCAACAACAGACTCATAGAGTCTAGAACACGAGAGCTATGATTCATATGGATATCTAGAGAAACCCCTACCATTGATTATACCTCTCTCTTCAAAGCCACGGTGTAACAAGAGCAAGGGAACTCAACAATATGGCACGTAGGCCACCTCTCTAATGTTTTCATTATAAGGGCTCACACCACATTGCGGAGTGTCCTCATAGAGCCATCATCAGTGCCCCAAATCCATACTCAAATCTAATGCCAAAAATTAATGTCATTACGTGCAGAGGCACATGTTACAAGTGTGCATTCTAACATGCCTTTAAGGATTATCCCAAAAGAGTGACAATCACCTGTGGTGGCTAGAGAATTAACCATCAGCAACTTCCCAACTAGCCTTTTCTTGTTAATACAAGGAGGACTTATTCATACAGTCCCCCTTAATTCTATCGCAAGGCTCCATACCAAGTCGAGGGCAACCATGCAAACATCCAAGGCAGTGAAGAAGTAGAAAGTTCAAGGTTCACCATTGAAAATAGTAGCTCAAGAGCCTATGATGCAATCCCAAAAGGTCACATTAGCCCTTAAAAAGGATAATGAACTAGAACCAGAGATCTAGAATAAGAAGAAGAAGACCTTAAACAGTATGCTGAAATGCAATGTATTATCAATTATTAAGGGCAACGATGCCATGACCATTAAAAGTGGTTTAAGCAATAGTTCCAAAGCTCTCTCTCTCATGGAGACAACAATCGATCTCCCATTCAAATCAGCTCTTCCCAAAGAGAAGAAACCCATTGACTATGAAAACCTTCCACAAAAATTGAAGGAGTGTCCCAACCCCATGTTGGAAAAAGAGAAAATGAAACAAGCCGAAGAGCTAAGGAAGGTAAAGGCTGAACTGGAGCCAGTACTTGAGCAAGTGGTCAAGTATGAACCACTGGAGCCAATCCTTGAATCCATCCTAGAGCCAATAATAAAACCAATAAGGGAATCTCAGTGCCTGTGCCAAAGGCCTTGACTAAGATTGTAACCATTCTAAAGAGGTTGTGAAAAGAGCTAGTACTAGAACCTTTGCCTTTGGAACCAATTTGACCAGATTCCACATTGCTAGTAGATGCAGTGAAGGAGGACTTAGTGGAGAGAGGTGAAAGTAGCCATGGGTCATCATGGCCACCATAATATTTCTCTAATGTGATAGGTGACAACTTCATTTTGATCCATCAAAGGCACCACCTGCTGCTAGGGAAGGATCAGTGCACATTTCCTACACATAAGCAAGTACAAGTTTGCCTTTGAGTGACTACGACTTAATTTTGACCCATCGAAGGCACCACCTACTAGGGAAGGATCAGTGCACATCTCCTACACATATTTTCTCTGATGTGATAGGTGACAGCTTCATTTTGACCCATCAAAGGCACCACCTACTGGGAAGAATCAATGCACATCTCCTACACATTAACAGGTCCAAGTTTGCCTCCGAGTGAGTACGAGCTAAGTGAGCACATGAATATCGCATGAGAGACATAGCAGGCCTAAAAAGTTTGAGTCTCATTGATAAGTTCTCTTTTACAAGGAAATTCTCAACTTTCTAGAGACTTATCCAACTGGATGAATGGGAATTTACGAGCCCACATATAGTTGAGCCTGAAGAGGAGGAGGATAAGTTGTGCTACATCGAGTGCTCTCCCTTCATACCTAACACAAACGGAGAGCCAAAGTGTCCATGAAAAAGATAGGGCACCACTTTAAAAGTGATGAAATGACTATGATACCTGCCATTTTAAAGGAATGATGGTCTTTGCAATCTTGGATGGTGGTGGTGTTGTCAGCATAATCACCAAGGATTGTTGGTGGGAGAAATGGGGGAGCCCAACACATAGGCACAAGCCTTGTGGTCAAGCTTGTGCTGATGGGGACATAGCTAAACCTTTGGGTGCATCCTTTAGGATGCAAAGATTAAGACCTTCAGGCTAAGCTTCCACCACACATTCATGATGATGGATTTTTAGGAGTGTCGCACACACTGATCTCAAAAGGTCTTACATAAGAAATGCAAAGCTAGTTCACGATTGGGAAACCAATCACATTTATATATACAAGGGTAACCAATCCTTGAAAATAAACTTGAGAAGATGAAAAATGGGTTAGGCATTCACTAGTGAGTCTGACACAACCGCTCACATTGCTTTAAACGATACACAATCGCTCAGATTGCTTCAGACGATATTGGCATGTAGATATTGGCATGTAATGCAGAAGCTCACATCACATCAATTGAAATCTATAGATCTTATAGAGCATGCAATGCAAAAGCTCACATCACGTCGATTAATATCTATAGATCTTATCACAACAGGTTGGATGGTAAAGATGAGGACCCAGAATATGACCCCCTCCTAGAGCCTCTGAATTTGAGGAATCGATTTATGCTCTTACAACCATGGACACTCTTCCATAGAGGTTTGCATGATAAGATGGTGCCAAAATAACACCCTTGTTCATGCTCAACATAATTGAAACAAAACCAATGGTGGTTCTTGCTTACCTTGAGCTTGAGTTCTCCTAGAAAGACCATCTAGTTGCATGGCCTGCCTTGGTTGACACCGGTGTTAGTCATCACAACATTTTATCTTGGGAGACGTGGACCTCATTAGGTTACCCACCCCTCACACCATCACATTACTGCAATAAATAATTCCTAATCTATGATCGTCGATTGTTTTATCTTGGGAGACATGGACCTCATTAGGTCACACACCCCTCGCACCATCGCAACCATTACTGTAGTAAATAATTCCTAATCTATGATTGTCAGTTGTTTTAAAGTAGAGTTCCTTAAATTTAGATCTAAACTTGCATCATGCAAGTTTTATTATGTGACCCCTCGTAGGGTATAATGGGAAAGAGCATCATCCTTGAAAGGGAACAGAGGATTGTGACCATAGACTGTATATTGTGAGCATGTGAAGAAGGATGGAGATGCTCGAGCTCCCCTTTGAAATGGTTTTGAAATGGTTATCGTACCCCTTGGGGGGGGATGAGGACATGCCAAACCTATCAACATCCCAAGCCTCATCCTCCAATTACCTCATGGAACCTCTAATGCTATAACTCACTCTGTAATAGTTTTCTACACAAACCCCATGGATCCCTATCAAGCTGTGAACCCATCCATGTAGGTCCTAAAAATCTCGCCATCCGAAAAACCTTGGAAGCTAAAAAGATCCAAGCGATAGCCTCAGTACCTAGTACCACCTCAGAAGCCATCATTTTGTTATATCCTCTCATAAAATTTCTAGAAGCACAAGGATTCTACGAAGGGAATTCCCACATCTGTGTGCCAAGATCAAAGAAATCCATGCCCTAGACCTTGCAAATGGCAAATTCAAGTGAGTGTAGAGACCCAAGCCATGCCTCCGACACCAACCCCACAAGCCAAGAAGGAATGGAGAGTAGTGACTTCCACCTTAAGAAAAGTCAAGCTCGTGGACTCTGAGTAGCAAGAGGCAACGCCTTGCCCATGTGTAATGGCCCTACCTATCCATGTTCCCACCATCGAAGAAGATCCATTCATGGTGCCAAACCCCAAAGAGAACCATGCAAATGCTTTAGTGGCACCACGAAGACCCCATAACACCTATGTGCACCACACTATGCCACCAACTCGCAAGGTGAAACTGGAAAGAAACAACTCAATCAAGTGTGCTAACAAAGCTAGACACGGTGGCATCCAAGCTCTTGTTATGGATGGGCAAACGATTCTCTGCCCTCGCCTGCGCGCATGCATGGTATGCCTGAATCCAAGCCCATGTGTACATATGTAACTTAACCCCTCCCTTCCCCCACCAACGTATAGTCACAACCTTTACAGAGAATGATAAGAAACACAAAAACCTAAAAACATAACAAGAAATGTCCAAAAAAACAACTAAAAACATTCACGTGCATACACACACAACACTCTGCGCATACACACACACCACTCTGCACATGCTCCCACGTCTACATGTGCACTCGCATTCCCATTTGCACATGCACACACCCTTACACCTCCCATGCACCTCAGTGCACATTCACCCACACACACACACACGTGTACGTGCATGCACTCAC